>NC_056729.1:157794197-157921697 GCF_019279795.1 Protopterus annectens | reverse complement strand
ATGCGTGACTTCCATGTTACTATGCAGTTACTTCACAGAGTTCTGGGCATCACACACTGATGCAGAACTCCCCCATAGTCTGGACTGTCTTTACAGCAGTCTGAGACAGTCCAGCAACCAGATTTAGAGGGAAAAAAAACCCCGGAACTCACAGAGCAATGAGCATGCGCAGTTCGAGTTCCGGGACTTTGCCAGTCAGTCAGACTCGTTTTTTTATGCAAGTCAGCCAGTTTTAATTACAAAATATTTTTTTGCGCAAGTCTGTTGTGCTTTTCTTTTTCTCACACAGTTGGGGGGGGGCTGCAGTCCGATGCCACGAGCCGCCACTGCAGTCAGGAATATAATAAGGCTTAGTTTAGATATTTTTCTTCATTTATTTGAGACTGTCCTGCAATGTTGTCTAAATATTTCCTGTGGTTTTGAAGTCTGATGTCACTGTGAATATATATTTAGCATTGTCTTGTTCTTTTATTATTTATTATTAAATATTTTTAAACCTTTTATTATGGATGATTTGTGTAGAGATATTTAAGTTTTGAGAGTATGGCGTATTTATTTGGTGGCACTGTGTGGGACACTCCTAATACCCTTGCTCTTGGTTAAACAACCATTTGTATTAATAATAATATCACACAGTAAAAATGGGCACCTTTGGTTAAGGGCCTTAAAGTAGCTGATAAATGGTTCTGGTGGCAGTGATGACTACATTATAGTCTGGGCTGAAGGGGACACAACTAGTAAACCCGTGCCAGCCTTTCCCAGGTGTGTTTTGTGTGTGTGTGTGTGTGTGTGTGTGTGTGTGTGTGTGTGTGTGTGTGTGTGTGTGTGTGTGTGTGTGTGTGTGTGTGTGTGTGTGTGTGTGTGAGTGTGTTTGTGTGTGTGTGTGTGTGTGTGTGTGTGTGTGTGTGTGTGTGTGTGTGTGTGTGTGTGTGTGTGTGTGTGTGTGTAAAACAAATTTCCAAGAGTGTGTGTGCCAGCTACTTGGACAGGGACACGAAGCACTGGTTGGACAGAGGGAGTGCTGGAGGACTTAGCTTGCAACCCTGGCTACAGACTCAACTCTATAGCTGAGCCAGTGGGGGGTCTTTTGGGGGATCTGGAGAACAAGGGAGAAACCAGCCCTGGACTGACTGGTTTCTGTGTGCTCTTAAGGGTAATTGCACTTGATGCAAAGAGCTGCATCTGGAAATACTGCGTGTGTACCTGTCACCCTCCCACTGTATGTTCCCCACTGGTGCCAGTGGTGAGGATTGAGGCTCTTTGATTACTAGCCCAGTGATGGGTCATCATACAGGTTTTCTGCATTGATTGGAAGTTTGGATACCTAACGGGACAGACCACCTCTTAGTATAGTGTATACTGAGACTGCTCATTTAAATACAGGAATTTGCTTAGACTTAATGCATTTTTAAATGATATATTACACACAGCCACAAGCTGCAGTCTATCTGTATGGCACTTTAAAAACATATGAGAGACAGCAACTTAGTTATTATGGCGTTAGTAACTTCACTATACATTTATTTGCAGTAAATTAAATGCAGTTCTGTCAGAAAGACCGATGCTACTAATGTAGCTGAATAATAAAAGCTTTACATGAGAGCTTTTCAGAACTTAGACATCGGTTAACACATTTGATTAAGGCTTTATCTTGCTCTGTAAACTCTGTAAACCCCTTGTAATTGTGGAGTATTTTGAACTATGTGCTTTCACTGAGCTACTCCTTTTATACCTCCAATTCCAGAAACCTATGGTAAGTGACTGACTCAAATAATGAGAGGGGCATTTTAGGAAGAAACAATCATTAAGGGTAGGATTAGGGACTTCAGTACTTTTCACTGTGGGAATGAGTGGGCATTAATTGTTAGACATAAATGGCAACAACTTAATGTTAGTATATTTTAATTTAAGGCCAAAGAACATGATGGAAGTATTAGGAATATTTGAAAAAATGTGCAGTTTGCACAAGTATCATTGACCATATGTACGACAAGGGGAAAATGCATTTTCAACTTACTTTGCACAAATCATACTGATGAGGCTTCTTGAATGTGGATCAGTTCTTTGAAAACTAAAATTGTTTGCTTCTGTCTAACCATTAACTGTAGCTTAGAAAAACATTTTCTAAATGTTTTTATTGGGATACCCTCCATACATCATTGCAGGGATTTTTGCCTGTTCACCCTTTCCCTAACACAATCAACTTTTTCAGTTATTGCACTACAAAATTGGCTACAGTAACCTCAGAAACTGAATGTTCAGTGACTTGGTGCAGGAAAACTAGTTTATGAAAAAGTAGGCCATGACCAACGGTCCATATCATCATTGTCTTCTTCTTCATCATCATCATCATCATCATCAAAGTGATTCTAAACTAACTCCAGCTGTAGCTGACGTCTGAAAGATCTAATAACTATAGTAACAATGACAATTACTCTTCTTACTCATTACTCACACTATTCAGTGATGACGTAATCTGGATGGGCCTGCAAGAGGAATCCTGGGAACTACAGCAACCGGGGTCTGTTTGGTCTCTGGAGACAATGCTCTGGGTCGTCCCTGTGGATAAATAGAAGGAGGAACTATTGCTCAGAATGCTGCTGGTGATAGTATACAATATTATTTAGAGAGGTTTGTGTTTAGAATTAGCTGTGTTTATCACCATGCAAAATCTATGGAGACAAAGTGGTTATGCCACCCACAAACTTGATTACATTCTGTGTATAAAAATGAAGACCATCAATTAGAAACAAATATATAAATATTTCACACAGCACATAATGAAACAAAAAAACACATTCTAGTACAAGCAAGTTTCTCAACATGCTAGCTAATGTATATGAATTGCATATCAGTCTGATTGATTTTGCTTTCAGATTTTTTTCATTTTAGTTTCATCTACGCATTTATTTCCCTTTCAAATATAGGGACTATATATATATATATATATATATATATGTGTGTGTGTGTATATATATATATATATATATATATATATATATATATATATCTATATGTGTGTATATATATATATATATATATATATATATATATATATATATATATACATACAGTGTATTTTGAACTGTGTCTATAACTTTAAGTGGCAAATGCATCTCTGAAAGACTGACACAAAGCCCAAACTCTGAAGTTTCTTGTGTTTCCTTTCTAATTATCCTGTTCAGTGCTCTTTATGCTGCAACCTTCACTTTTGGTGTGTCATCTATGCCTGAAGTGTTCCTTGCCTAATACAGTTTTAGATTTAGATTAAGATCTCTGCATATCCTCAGAGTTCAGAAATGCATTTCACTTGCAGCTAGTGGCACACATTTAAACAGAATGATTTGCTGACTCTTTCTTTCGGTTATCTTGGATTGTTCAGTTGACATTTAATAATACTGTGAATTACTGCTTTGATTAGCATCTCACTGAAGGCATGCAGAGCTGTATAAGGGTGCTGAACATCTTGATTTGAAGGCCCATTTAGAGGGTTAATTTTACAGTCCAGAGATCTTTGTAGTTAATGAAACAGCAAAGCAGTGACTGTTATTTCCTTTAATAATCTTTAAGGACTTTGTTTGTCCTTTGAGTTGTTAATAGTGGTATGTACATGTACATTCTGAGTTTTCTTGACTATTTCTGTTTCACTCCTTGCATAATTTCATGGACATGAAAGTATGGCACATCGCTGGAATGAAAATGTTGACAGCGCTATACAATTCATTTCTGTCAATGCACTGCATTACATATGTGATGACAGAAGGAAGCGATTCTTTAATATTATCCACCCATTTACCTGCACATGTTGCTGCTGTGTCTTCACATTAAGTGCTGCCTTCTCCCATTTGCATGAGTTCTCCAGAAGAACCCATTGATTCACTGTCCACCATCCTCTCACTCAGCTTGTTTCAGAGGTTCACTACTTACTGTGGAAAAAATACTTTTTTTAGGTACAGACTGAAATGACTACTTTCCAGCATCTAAAACCTCTTTTCTCCTTTCATTGTCCTTTTGTCTCAGTTCCATGTGCACACTCTTACAAGCATCCTATACAAGAGTGCCCAATTTCTCTTTCTCAGCTAGTGCCTACCAAATGCCAGTTCATCAGTTTCTGACAATGTTTGTAATCCTTTTGACCCATTTCTCTAGGTATCTAAGTTCTTCTAGATCTTAGTTGCTTCACATAATTTTCCTTGTACGGTCTCCAGAACTGCACAAAGTATTCTGCATATGATTGCCCCATTATGCAAAAGAAGATGAATAGAATCTTTCGTTTCAGCAAATTCAGAAAATCTTTTGAACATTTTGAAGAATTATCATGGAATATATGCCCAAAATGTTGCAATTTAGTAATCCCATCTTTAAGTATGATACCCCCCTCAACATTTGTCCCCTTCTATTGTAAATATCCTGCAACACTATCTATCTCCTTCACATTTTTGTGAAGTTATAATTTAAAAGACAGAATCATAGGATCATAGGAAGTTACTAGGCTAATGGCCTTTACAAACCTAGCCAAGAGTTTATCCCCAAAAAAGAAACCTTAGTCAGCACCTGTTGCCCTTGTCAATGAGGGACAAAGGTGGAACCCCTGGGATAAATTTGTGGTTTCCCATCCACTCATCAAGGTTGCGCTTGAAGACTGTCAGCGAGGTAATATTTTTGACATGTATGGGAAGCCTATTCCAGAGATGGGGCTGCCTCTGAGAGACAAACCTGTCCTCTCCAGCAGTTTTTGTTGATGTTGTATATTAGATTTAGATTTAGGTCCATGACACCTACCAACACCAGTCCATAAGATGTAACACTCAAAAAATGAGTTTTCTTGTCATGGGAGACTCGATAGTGAGAACCAAGGATGTCCTACTCACCAGGATGGACAAGGAGAAAGTCACAGTCAACTGCCTGTCCGGTGCCAGGATTTGCCAACTCATTCATGCACTCAGGTCTCCCAGCAACTGTTATGACTCTATCATAGTTCATGTTGGTGTGAATGACCTGAGATGTACCTCGCTGGACTACATGAACAGAGACATGGTTGAGCTCTCTGAGTATATGTCCCAGGCAGGTATGTCCCTAGCCTTGAGCAGCCTACTACCCTCACCTAAAATGATGTCACAGTAGAAACAAATAATGACTGATTTCAATAATTGTCTTAGTTTTTGGTGTCACTTCAAGGGGATCCAGTTCCTGTCTGCCTGGGAAGCCATGGTCGACAAACTTCACTACCTTGCCAGAGATGGTTTGCACCTGGCACCAGTAGGCTTTCGGCTGCTGGAAAAGGCTCTTGCCCCCACCCCTATAATGGCTTTTTTTAGACAAGGTCTTAAAACTACATTACTGACATGAAAATAACCAATCAGAACAAAATAAGGTTCATGCTGCTAAATGCTAGGAGCTTAAACCAAAAACTGCACTCCCTGTAAGCACTTCTATCACTAGAAGGCATAGATGTCTGTGCAGTCACAGGAACCTGGTTTAAGGCCTCAAAGAGTACTCCAGACCTGCAAGGTTACAATGCCTTCCACATCTTTAGATCGTAAAATGAACATGTGAAAACCAAAGGAGGTGGTCTTTTAATCTATATTAAAGAAAAATTCATCTCTCGTCTAGTTAGACTGGATAACTTCATGGAGCTACTCCAAGTCCAGGTTACAGTGGGAAAGACACCCATTCAAGTCCTAGCCAGTTATAGATTCCCCTCCATGGGAGGTGACACCCATGAAGCCTACTTAACCAAACTGAAGACAATCCAAATTTTACAGAACACATATGGGTTATTTTAATTATCCTAGCATCAACTGGGAAACCTACTCTAGCCCAAACTCACTAGCACAAAAGTTCCTTGACTTTGTGAATTCAAATGCCCTCGAGCAAATTGTCCATACCCTGACAAGAGGAAAAAAACATTCTAGATCTGGTCGTCACCAACATGTCAAACAGGTGCACTACTGCAACTGTTGGACCCTCATTAGTTAAAACTGACCACAAATCAGCAACCTTTGAACTGACACTAACACCAGAACTCACAAATGGTGAAATCAGACTAAAAAACTTCACCAAGACAAACTATACTCTCCTAGGTGAAGGTATAAATGCATTCCAAGCATCGCCCAAGGTGAAAATGGTAACTATGCTGAAGCTTACACTAATTCCCTGTACAATTACTTGTATAAGTGTATAAACTCGGCTGTACCAGATAGAATCAAAGCCAGAGCCTCAAGTAAAATCAAGCTACCATGATGGACTTCCCACATCAACAAACTCTACAGTAAATGCAAAAAGTTGTTGTCCAAGAAAACATACAGAAGGACCCAGCAATGGAAATGCACCCTCCTCAGCCATAACAGGCAAATAAGACAACTTGTCAAATCCTCCAAGAGCTCCATTGAGAGAAGCCTAGCAAGTTCTGCCAAAGATAACCATAAGGTCTTTTGCAGCTACCTACATAACCTAAAGGTTAGGACCCAAGCATGTGCAGAACTGGTGGGCAATGGTGTCACACACACTGAACCCACAGACATAGAGAACCTACTAGCAGATAGGTTTGGCAAAAACTTTACTCTTATCCCCTTCTAACTTACAACAAACCCTCCCCCAAACTCCCCCCACCTTACATATCTGAAGAACAAGTCCTCAAAGCCCTGTCCAAGAAAAGGAAAATGGCCTCTATGAGACCAGATAACATCCCAGACTGTCTTTTAAACAGGCTAAAACATGAACTAGCATCACCACTAAGCACCCTTTTCAATCATAGCCTAACCACAGGCTTTGTTCCCGCAGAATAGAGAACCACTACAGTTTGGGGGCAAATTGGGAAATTACAGACTCATAAGCCTAACCAGCCTCATCTGTAAAGCTATGGAAAGTATTATTATGGACCTCATAAATAAAGACATAGGGGACCTCCAAACCCTGTATCGTACTCAGTTCAGCTTCGTGAAGGGGAAATCCTACCTTTTAAATCTGGTGGATTTCTTTGAAAGTGTCCAATTAGGCCATTGATGAGGGCAAATCTGTGCATACAGCATACCGCTTCCTGGCAAAGGCTTTCAACACAATCTAACATTCAGGCATTACCAATAAACCTAACAAACTGAATGTAAACCCCTTCATTGTAAGATGGGTTGCCAACTGGCTCACAAACCGGACATACACTATCAAGATGGATGACTCCATATCATCCAGCAGACCTGTTACATGTGGGGTGCCACAGGGTCAGTGCTGGGCCCCCTACTGTTTGCTATATACTTCTCAGAAGTTCAGGTCAAAACTAAAGGGTTGTGGCTGACCAAGTTTGCAGATGACTGCAAACTAGGTGCAATCATTGAATCCCCAAATGATGTCAGTATACTCCAGGAGGGTCTCACACAGACCAATGACTTGTGTATTAGTCATGGTCTCAAACTGAATGCAAAGAAATGCATCATCATTCCCTTCTGCACAAACAATGTCCCTTCACACTATCAATTCAACAACAAAACCCTAAGTACTCATGAAGTCGTGAGGGGCCCGGGATCACAGGTTGACAGTGACCTTAACTTCAACCACCACGTGTCTACCATTGTAAGGAAAGCTTTCCAAATAGCTCACTTGATTAGTAAAGACATCATCTTGAGAGCAAAATAAGTTGCAACCCCCCTATACTCTGCACTTATCTGGCCCATAATTAAGTACAATGCCCCATTTGGTATGTACAGTACTAAGCACCCACAGCAATTAGAGAGACCTCAGAGGTTTCTAACAAAGAAGATCCAGGTCCTCCGGCATGTGCCTTATGTGGACTGACTAAAGTCCCTGTCACTATACTCTGTATCATATAGACTTCTTAGGGGACACTTATCCTAGCCTACAGAGCAACCAAAGACCCAAACCTAATGAACTTACTGCATATCTGTAAATCAAATAGGTGTAGGACTCCCCTTTTCCAGGGACTTACATATGGCCTGTGACTTAAATAAGACATGCTGGATGGGCAGATTTATCTCCTAGAGACTGCCACATCTATTTAACAGGCTACCAATTCATGTGGAACAGAGCACCTCTATGACACTGTTCAAGAGGAACCTGGACGAGTGGATGGGGCATCGTAAATTCTTACCAGGGATAGTGCCCACAACCCTCCTGGACATGAGCAGTCATCACTAAATTCAGTACTGGGTACTGACTAGTACTTCTATGGTATTACATTGGGTTGAAACAGCTAGACTTAAAATGACCTCTGGGTCGATAGCCTAGTAATCTCCTATGATCCTCCTATGATCCTATGAAGTATGGATACATTAATATTTTAGGGATATCAGAAAAGCTAATTCTTTGAAGTCATTGGGTGCACATTCCAGAGAATATCATGATAGCTGCAGATTTCAAATTTTATACTCTGAAGACCCAGTTTTACAGGCATCATAGGTGGGGGTCACACTGTGACTGCTACTTTAAATAACCTTGAAGCCTGGTTTATTCTTAAGCCTAATTTCTTGGCTCCTAGGGATTTAGATATAGATCTGGAATGGTAACATTTAATACTGGCAGAAAAGCATTTGCACCAATAGATTATATTTCTGTGTGGTTTAATGGTAATATTCTTTAATATTTTGTTGTATTTATTTGTTTCACTGTTTTATCTCTAAGTGGGGAATCTATAGCCCTATAAAAACTAAATCAATGTAAAAGATATTCATGGTCTGCACAGATAGATGTTGCATGTATTTAGAGATTGGTAACTGAGCACATAATTAATTTGATTGATTTGTTATATAAGTGAGTAGAAGTTTTCCCTTATTATTTTCTTCCTTTTGAAAGATGGATGATGAGGCACAAAGGACCTTCACATATGTTCATTATTTATTCAGCTTTGCAGCTTAAATTTTGGTGTTTTGTAGTTCTGTAATTATCTGCTCATATAGCTGTTTTGCTAGGTAATTTAGATGTCTTCCTGCAGCTGTTCAATTTTACATATTTAACTGAATCACCAAATTTGCAAGTCATTTGCATACTTAATGATTCAAACTGCCTTTCCTTCCATGAGGCTAGAAAATAATGCCCCAGTTAGCAGATTATCCAGTACAAAGTCCCATGGGGCACGGTTGGTTGTACTCAGAATGTGTGATCAAAGGTTTCCCATGGATGGTGGTTGCATTCTGTTACTTAACTAATGGCTGACCCATTACATAAAGTGTACATTTGCATTTAGAGTGAGAATCCTATGAACAGCACTGTTATGTGGAATTCTTCCAAAGGGCTTATGCAAATCTAAGTAGACTGTGTGTAGTACGGCCTTCACCAGTGCCTTTGCAATCCCTTCAGAAAAGACACTAGGTTTATAAAACATGATCTACCACTAAGTTACTAATATTGGTAAAAATTAAAGAGTAATAGGTTCCCAGTATCTGCAATATATTAATTAGCTTCATTAATATTCTTACCAATGGTTTGCAAAGAATGGCTGCTAGAGTAATTACCATAGTTATGATGACTTCTTTAAGGAAGATGGGTTACACAACTTCATATCTCTCAACTATCCAGATTTTCACAGAAAGTTCAGAATTTTGCCACATATTTTGGTCTGCTCCTCTTAACATTTGTAGTTTGCTGGTTCATTATTGAGGACTGAAATCACTTAATAATGAAAAAAAATAGTTTCAAAGTTCATATCCTTCTGAAAAATACATGCTAATGCAAAATCAGTTATTCTACCAACTTTATTCGTCTATAAGAGTAATATTTAAAATCTGTTCCTGATTTGAAGGTTTGGTCCCCCATTATGTTTGGCTTTGTCCAAAATTATTTCAAAATCTTATTATAAACATGTTAAATAAAACGTGAGGATTTACCTTTGACCTGTTGTAAAACAACTAGGACCATTATATGAGCCAGCTGAGAATATTCCTTAATTTAGGGTAACAAATATTTTGTTTAGTATGCCTAACATCAAGACTTTTAAAGTTGTCACAACACTTCATTTGCAAGTGCATTAAATTTTATTTTACAATCAGTTGTTACATTGTTGCTTATTGTTGCATCTTATGGATTGAGCTAAACATATTAAAGTTTTACTGATTTCCAAGAGCAAACAGAAGAAAAAAGAAAAAAATGTTAAATGGGTTTTATATCTTGAAGGGGTATAGCTATGACAATTATGTTACTATGCTACCTATTATCACATTCATTCCTCTCTTTTCACATAAAATCCATGGAAGGCATACAGCAGATGCAGGGTGTCTATAATAGGACAGAACAAGTATTATAACCAAGCATCACCACCTATAATAATAACTCATTCAATACCCCCTTCACCCACTATTAGAATGTTAGCCTGCCAGCAACTAAAGAATAATGTCCTAGCATCCAGTAGATTGTGCCCCAGCTGCCAGCAAAAGCCCCTTCTCCAGGATGAACAAACTGACATTAGCCAATCATTCCTATCCCTTCCTGCCTGACTCCTTCAATACATAGGTTCATAGGTTTATGCTATGCTAATGACCATGAGGCTCTATATAAGCCTAGGCATACAACTCATTCCAGTTTTGACCCTGAGTTCCTTGGACTCCTATATGGTGGGGTATGATAGTAAAGAGGTAGCTAAGGGTTATGTGTTGACCTCTATCCATCAGAGACATTGGGGTCAGAACAGGGGGTGAATTTGTGATTTCCCATCCAATGATCAAGGTTTCTTTTGAATAAGGTCAGGAATGGACTCTGCTTCATGTAGATGGGGAGCTTATTCACTAGAGCAGTAAACATGTAAGATACATATTGGTCTCCCCAGCATGTTCTATTAATGTCACAGCCAAAGTTCAGGTCATTGGATATAATATTTCTGGTGTTTGCTTTGCAGATATGCAATTGATCCATCAGAGCTGCATCTGAGGATGTCTTATATGCTAGTCATATATACTTTTTACTTTGTAGTCTGTGTATATTATATTATATTATATTATATTATATTATATTATATTATATTATATTATATTATCCACTAATCAAAGCGAGGACACCTGTGTCATAGTCAAGGCTCCATCCTTGCATGCCACAAAGTCAGGCAATAGCAGATCTTATAATGATTTCTCCCTGTCCACTTTTCATTCAATGCAACGTTTATTAGCTGTAGTATTTCTTCTGTTAAAATCAGTTAGCATGACACTAACATTAAACTAACATAATGTCATGTATTTGTTAGACTACAGCTAGGTAGAGACAAGGAAATCTGACTTGTAGTGTATATGTAGGCTCAGTAAAACAGGCCACAACCTTCAATATATCAAGTATAATTGCATATGATGTATCAGTGCTTGAAAAATTCTTATTTCATAAATGGCTGTGAGATCATAATTCATAATCCATATGACTAATGTTGGAAGGGAGTGTTCTGTTACTATGCCTTGTGTCTCAAAGCTACTAGACTAAATGATTTTAGGAATTTGGATTTCAGGCAAACCCACAGCTGAAGATACAAATACTATGTTGACACTATCAACAGCATGTGCCTCTAACCACAATACCTTGCTTTGGTCAGTGCAGTATGATGTAAGCAGCCACATGTATCTTTGTTATTGTATACCTCTGTATTTGAAAAAGCTAAGCTGTAGCTATGCAGTTTGAAAATATTTCAACCAGGATTCACTGCACTCATTCAGTCATTTATTTCCTGACTGTACATTTAATTCAGGTTTAGGGTCATGGGGAAGTGGGACCCTATCCCAATTATTAGTAGATACAAGACAAAGAAACCAGCCCAAAACACATGCCATGCACAAACATCAGCCCTAAACACATGACATACATAAACATGCACTCACTCACTCACATACTTTTCATTCAATGCAACATTTATTAGCTCTAGTATTTCTTCTGTTGAAATCAGTTAGCATGACACTAACATTAAATTAACATAATGCCATGCATTTTAACCTGTGAGAGATGACTTATATAACCAAACTGGAAGCAAAGCTCTCTCCAGCCAAGACTGGACTAGTCAGTCAAGAGGAGAAGGTTAACACCACATCACACTCAACACATAATCTATCAAAACATGCACCTCCCAAACCCACACATAGTAACACAAAGCACACACCTACATTCACAGAGGTTCTCAATAAAAATCTGCCCAAACAACAGAGACCTCCAAAGCTGAAACACAAGCAACTGCCACCCCCCCAACACTACCTGAATGACACATAGCCCACAACATCAGTGTGCCACTCAACCTCAATCCACAAGGCAAAACAACGTACCCAGCACACTAGTCACTGGTGACTATAGTCAGGCACACTGAGGTCCCTCTCACCAGGCTAAAAAAGGAGAAAGTTACTGTCAAGCTGCCTGTCGGGTGCCAGGATCAGCCATATAATGCAAGCACTCAGGTCACTCAATAACAAGTACAAGTATGACTTTGTCATTGTTTATGTTGGTGAATGACCTGAGACATACCTCCCTGGACTACATGAAAAGAGGAGCTCTCTGACCATGTGGCCCAGGCAGGTATGACACTAGCCATGAGTAGCATCCTGCCATTGCCCAGAATGATACCACAGTACAAGGACAAAATGATTGACTTCAATAATTGGCTAAGTTTTTGGTGTCATTCCAAGGGGATCCAGTATCTGTCTGCCTGGGATGACATGATCGACAGGCCACGATGCTTTGCCAGAGATGGCCTGCACCTGTCGCCACTGGAATTCCGGATACTGACTAAGGCTCTTTCCGCCCCTATAGTGCCTTTTTTAGGCAAGGCTCAAATATCAAAGGCACCACCATAGTAGACATAAACAAGCAAAATCTAAAGGTAATACTACTCAATGCTAGAAGTTTAAACCTCAAAATGCACACACTTGAGGCTCTCCTCAAGATGGAGAACATCGACATCTGTGCAGTGTCAGAGACCTGGTTTAAGGCTCCAGAGAGCACCCCGGCATTACCAGGCTACAATTCTTACCACATCTAACCTGAACCGAAACACTAAAGGACGAGGCGTGTCCATATTCATAAACGATAGCCACACCTCCGGGCTAGTTGCTCAACATAATGCCTCCAAAATTATCCAAGTACAATTAACACTGGGCAAGACTGCAATTCAGGTTGTAGCTTGTTACAGATCCCACTCCATGCCCCAGGATGCCCACACCATGTTTCTTGATATACTGGATAATGTTAAGGTACAGCCCAATACCCTAATTTTGGGAGATTTCAACTACCCCTCCATGAACTGGGAAAACTACTCATGTACTAACTCACTTGCTAAACGTTTTCTGGAATTCATCAATTCCAATGCCCTGGACCAGCTTGTCCATACCCCTACCAGGGGTAGCAACATCCTGGACCTGATCACTACCAATATGGGTAATAGATCCTCCATGCCAGAGGTCGACTCCTCGCTGGTTAGGTCCGACCACAGGCTAATCACCCTAGACATCCATATCCAGCTCCACCTTCCCATTAAGGAAACCACCGTAAAAAACTTCTCCAAAGCCAACCCCATGCTTCTTAAGTCAGAAGTGGCAAACTTCATTACACCCACACAGATGGTAAATAGTAGCATGACTGCTGAATCATATACAAATGCACTGTATAAGCACCTTTATGAGTGCATGGACTGTGCCATCCCCAACAGAACCAAGATGCTATCCTCCAGAAAAAGTAAGCCTATCTGATGGTCCACTGCCATAAACAAGCTCTACAACAGATGGATGAAACTGTTGCAGAAAAGAGCAACATTCCATGATTGCAGAAACTCCCTGGTCAGCCTCAGCAAGAAGCTGAGATCCCTCATAAAATCCGCCAAAGCTAATTTCAAAAATAAAATTGCCATGGATTCTAAAGACAACCACAAAACCTTCTACAGTTATGCCAAGAATCTCAATGGCAACACTCAGATCTGCTCTGGACTACAGCACAATGGCACTACATTTACCGAACCAAAGGATATTGCCAACATCCTGGCAAACAGGTTCAGTGCTAACTTCACCCCCCATCAACCCCCAAAGGGCCCATCTCCATACTAGATGATTGCAAAACACCTGAAATTATAGCTGCACAGGTAAAGACCGCACTATACAAATCCAAGAACACAGCATCCATGGGACAATCAACATCCCAGGCTTCATTCCGCATGAACTACAGAATGAATAGGCACCCCACCTAAGTACCTTGTTTAACCATAGCCTCACTTCAGGTTTTGTGCCTACACAATGGTGCATAATGATGGTTATCCCACTCCACAAGGGCGGGTGTCACTACAGACCGTGGGAACTACCACCCCATTTGTCTGATGAGCCTGGTCTGCAAGGCAATGGAACGCATCATCATAGAGCTTATAAACAAAGACATAGGTAACCTCCAAACTCTGGACCCAACACTGTTTGGGTTTGTAAAAGGTAGATCATGCCTCCTAAACCTGATTGACTTCTTCAAACAGTCACTAGAACCGTAGATGAGGGTAAGGTAGTGTACGCAGCCTATCTTGACCTCACCAAGCCTTTCAACACCATCCCCCACTCTGGTATTATATATAAACTCACTGGACTTGGCATAAATCCCTATGTCACAAGATGGGTGGCCATCTGGCTCACTGACAGAACCCACACAGTGAAAGTAGCCGACTCAAGATTCGACTTCAGACCGGTGACAAGCAGAGTACCACAGGGTTTGGTCCTGGGTCCTCTCCTGTTTGGTATCTACTACTCTGAAGTCTGGGCTAATACAGCTGGTCTCTGGCTAACAAAATTAGCAGATGACTGCAGACTAGGAGCCATAATCAACTCACCTAAGGATGTGGACATTCTACAAAGAGGCCTCACTGAGACTGATGCTTGGTGTCAAAGTCATGGCCTAAAACTCAATTCCAAGAAGTGCAGTGTCATCCCCTTTGGGAAAAATACCATACCCATGAACTACCATATAGGCAGAATCCTATTAAACACCAAAAATGTGATAAGAGACCTTGGGACACAGGTGGATAGCAGTCTCAGCTTTGATAATCATATCGCCACAGTAGTCAGGAAATCCTTCTATGTGGCACACCTCATCACAAAGGGGTTCTCCTCCAGAAAAAGAGAGGTCATCATTCCACTCTACTCAACTCTTATTAGACCCATCATAGGGTACAACACCCTGTTTGGCATGTACCTTGCAAGACATCTGCAACAGCTGGAAAGGCCACGGAAATATCTCACTAAGATTATTACCAGCATCAAACAGATGCTATATGCTGACCATCTCAAAAAAATCTAGCTCTACTCCGTCGCATATCGTCTACTCCGAGTTGACCTCTGCCTAATGTACAAAGCCATTTCAAACCCAGACCTGTTGGACATGCTACACTTAAAGAAATCCCAATCTCACTGAGCCACACACTCCAGGGACCTAAACCTTGTCACCACAATAAACAGAACATGCTGGAGGGATAGATTCCTGTCTCAGAGACTCCCCTTGATCTGGAATAGGCTGCCCATTCATGTCAAGCAGAGCTCCTTACTAGCCCTCTTTAAGAGAAATCTTGACGATTGGATGGAAAATAGGAAATTCACCCCAGGGATCACTGCTGTGGCTCTCCTCAATAGGGGCACAGGAATTAGTTTGCTTGGGCAGCGAAAGACAGGGAACCTTGTTTGGCTAGGCTTGTATGGGCTCTAGAGCAGATAGCCTAGTACTTACCTATGAACCTACTGTTTACATATATGTAGGCAGTTCTAAAGTATATCCAGTTTATCTACAGTACATCTTTGGGACATGACAGTAAGCCCAGGAGGACATAGGTAGGATCTGCAGACTTCTCATAAAAGGTACTTCAGCCATAAACCAGAACATCACTGATGATCTGTTTATTGAACTGCACCATTCCCCAACCCGGAGTAAAATTTGCCTTTTTGCTGTCACCTCCTTAATAGTAGGTACTATCTGTTATTCTGACAATGACACAAAAATGTATCTGGGAGAACTTAGGGGTAGTAACAATCATTATAAGAAGGAGTAATAAGCTAACTAGTTGTCCACGTATGTGTTATTTCTCTCACTGGAATTGTTTATTTTCCATTGTTATCCAATGAAGCAGAGGTAACTCACAGAACTGCTAGAGGCAGGCTGGATGACTCCACAAATTATTCCTGTTATTTATTTGCCAGAGTACAGGCATTACAGTATTTTGGTAGCACTACTAAGGGGCTTCACAGGGAACTCATCAGAATCAGTCATGATTTTGTTCAACACAAGGGCATTAAAGTTCTGCAATCTAAATTAACATTTTCCAGTAAATTTTAACTTCATTTAGTAAGATACAATACACATACATATGATCAGGACATGTCAAGTGTCAACATCATATAATGGAACGAATCACCCAAGACACAATAATTGTAATTAGAGAGATAAAGAGACAGTTCAGAAGGTGTATTTGCTTTCTTTCAGATGTATCCATGAGAACCAAGAAATCACCCAGGTCTTATTAATATTCTTAATTTCAAAGACACTTTATTAAAATGTGGTCATTGAAGCTGAAAGTTTGTCAGCTTGTAATCTAAGGTGGCTTTGTAGATCCCAGATTTCCAGAGGTCTTCATTATCAAAATCCCTGCAGTCCTGCTGGACATAGCCTACAGCAAAAAAAAAAAACAACTTGAAGTACTGCAAACAGTAAGCCAAATATTTGTATGTCAGTAGTGCTGAGCAATTGAAAGAAATATTGTAGTTTGTGATTTTGATCTGAGGCTTGTTGTGTATTGCTGTACTTTCTGTAAATTTTCTAGTTTGTTAGTTTGTTAGCAGATATCACACTATAGTAGTGCAAGTGTTAATGTATTCCTGTGTTTCATGCTGTTTACCACAGGTGATCATGAGAGTAGGAGTGTGGACCCTTTGCCACCCAATGACAGTGGATTTGCAGACTCTGCTGATGATGGTGGACAAACTGAGGTATATTTGGGGGGCGCAGAGGTTGGATTTGACACAGAGGTTGACATACAGCCATCCCCTGCATTTCTATCGGGCACAGCCAGTAGGCCTACACCAACCCAGTCCAATGAGGCCACAGATATTGGACAGGTGGAGGGGGGCATTGATCTTGGAAGTGAGGTTACTGTGGATTCTTTGCCTGTTGAGTTTGTCCATAGTCAAAGAGGGGGCAAGAAAGGATTGATAGCGGTGCTTGGAGAGGGCCTACTGTCCCTCATCCACCTGTTGCAGGTGTCAACTCCCATGCCACTCAATGTATGTTTAGTGGCATCATGGAGGCACAGGCATGATCCCATAGCTGCTCCAGACATATGCTCAGGCTTCTGGATGTGACACATTCTGATGTGTGCGACTACCTCCACTGTGTTGCTGATTCATTGCATCGGGTGAATAACACATTGGAATAAGGGGAGTCTGTGATGCACCAAGGAGTGATTGTCATGGAATGAGCAGTGGTTGTGATGGAACATCTGCTGGGAGGGGAATGGCATCCTTATGGCCATAGGTCAGCCACATCATCTGCTGTCAGCCAATGTGGTAGTGACAGATCAAGCTCCAATAATGGCAGTAGTTCCATTGCTCCATCGGTGGGTCTGCTGTCCATGCCCAAATATGGCAAGACATGGGGTCGTGGTCCTGTTTATCCCCTTGTAGGGAGCTTGTCCAGCAGACATCATTCAAGTTCAGGTAGCAGCAATGCATCTGATCATGGGTCTAGATGTGCCAGTGCAACTCCTGGCAAATCTAGTTCTCATTGTTGGGGATGAGAACAATGAACTGCCAACTCTACCATGTATGGCTCACACCTGTCTGACAGACAAAGACATAGAACTAGCACAGAGCTTGGCTGTGTTCAGGTAGACACCCGCACACTAGTTTCACCTGGAGTACTCCTGCAAACACACATGCACACACACGCACACACACACACGCACACACACACACACACACACACACACGCACACACACACACACACACACACACACACACACACACACACACACACACACACACTCTTACTCAGTTTGTCTCACTGATCATTTGTTGTGTCAGCCTAGGCTTCCACATCCCCCCCTCCTCACAACAACCTGTATAAGTGATGATAACTGTGCCGTATCTCTGTTTTCTATATTTGAAGTCAGAGATGCAAAACATACCTCTCAACTGTATAGATTTTTGCAGAATGTCCAGATTGTTGCCTCATATTTTTGGTGTGTTCCTCCTAAAATCTGTACCTTTCTGTCAAATAGCTGAGGATTGAAGTCATTAAATAATGACAAACATTTGAGTTTAAGACTCCACATCCTTCAGAAAATTCATGCTAATGCAAAAACTATTATTCTATCAACTTTCTAAGTTTGTATGTGCAGTATTTAAAATCTGTCCCTATTTGTCCCCATCATTTTAGGCTTTGACCAGATTTTTTTCTCTTAGAGGTTGAGATGTATGAATTGCAAAAGTTAAGTCTGATGCTCAGGGTGCATAGCTAACTTAGTGCTTAGTATATCTGTATTTGTGTTGTTGAGCTGGTCATTGTACCTTAGGCTTATAGTGGCCTTTGAAAGTTACACAGTTGGTAGCATCAGACTTTCACAATGTTATAATAAATGCTGTTGCAAGGGTGTTGATGTCAAAAACTGCAACATATATCATTACTTTCTAACGTCTCTCTGAAATGATCTTCAAGGACAAATGCATGGTACACATCATATGTCATGCCATCCTATTCAGATCTTAGGATTGTATGACAGCACTGGAGTCAAACCTCATCAGAACAGTAATACAGTATAATGCTCTCTTTTGCATGTACCTCTACAGACACATGCAGCAACTGGAGAGACCACAGGGCTTTCTCAGGAAGATAACACAGGGCCTACAAATCATGCAATGATGTATGTGGCTAGAGTAAAAGCCATGTCACTGTCATCCTTCTGGTATAGGATGAAGTAACATCTAACTGACCTCCATGGCAGTGTCTGATAATGCCCTGGTGGGATGACTGCATATCCAGACATCTGATATAGCTGATGGCATCAGCAGTGTCTAGTGAGAATATTAATAACAGTGTTCCATATGTTGTGGTAAAAGACATTCTGTAATGTCAAGCATGAGCACACACAGACACACAGACACACACACACACACACACACACACACGCGCACACACACACACACACACACACACACACACACACACACACACACACACACACACAACTGTAGTGAGAATAGAATGCCTACCTATCTAAGTACACAGATTACAGAACACAGTACTTCATGCAAGTTCCACGGCACAAGTCTGATTCTTGCAAGACTGCAGCTGAACTTATAGTTCACTACATCAGCAGCCCATGTGTGTGACAAGATGTTGGCAGACCTACATAGGTCCATGGCTTCATAGGTACATGAGAAGCTACTACCATAATGTTTCTAGGTTCATAGGTTCATAGGAAGTTACCATGCTAATGGCCCTAAGGCCTTGTCTAGCCTACCCAAGTTGTAAGATTGTTCCCTTATAGGCCAAGATATGTAATCCATATTTATGAAGCCATGATTAGCACTGGTTGATCATGTCTTAAAGTGACATAACTGATACCCCTGGGGTAAATTTACAATTTCCCATGCAAGTGCCCCAGTTACCCTTAAATTGGGTTATTGAGGCACTCAGTTCCACATGAATTGGAAGCTTGTTCCATAGGAGTGGCAATCTGTGGCATATGATCTGTCTCTCCAGCATGTCCTGCTGATGTAGCTGGCTAGGTTTAGGTGCCTGGAGTGAGTGACTCTTGTTCCATGTGATTTGTGGTGGTGCAGTATTTCCTTAAAGGCAGGGTTTGAGAAAGTTCTGTAGGCCAGCCACAAGTCACCTCTCAACAGCCTGTAGGATACAGAGTACATTCACAGGGTTTCAGTCTTTCCATGTAGGTCATGTTTTGGAGGCCCTGGATTTTCTTAGTGAGAAACATCTAACATCTAAGGTCTCTCCAGCTGGTGCAGTTGTCTGGTGATGTACATGCAAAAGGCAGCATTGTACTCAATTACTGGTCTGATGAGGGACGAGTACAGTGGACTGATGATCTCCTTCATTTTGAATGCTATGCCCTCAATTATGAGGTGTGCAATGTAAAAGGCATTCATTACCACTGTGGACACTTGATGATCAAAGGTGAGGTTGCCAACAACTTGCATTCTCAAATCTCTCACCAATGGGTTAGAACATGGGGGGGGTATTATTAATAGTGTAACTACTACAGACTTCTCCATTGTCAAAAGAGATAATAGTGCATTAATTTCGGTGAACTTTAATTCTGGCTTTGGCAACAAACTTTTATGTACGTAAGCACATTTTGTATTATGCTGACATTGTTTGGGAATTCAGTGATTGCCCCCATTTTGTCATCATCAGCAAACTTGTTGAGCCACAGGCCATCTTTATTCCCCTGATTTTTTTAGGAATATATTCCAAACAGTAGGGGGCCCAGCATAGACCCCTGTGTGACACTACTGCAACAGATCTGCTGGTAGAGGTGGGATCCCCACCTATGACTGCATGCATTCTGTTGATGAGCCAGTTGGCTACCCATCTAATGATGTATCTGTTAATCCCCAGGTGGGTGAGATTTGCAATGGCTCAGTGGGAGATTGTGTCAAAGCCCTTGGACAGATCAAGATAGGCGAAACTTAACAATTTGCCTTAATCCAGGGCTTTGGTGACACTATTAAAGAATTCCACTAGGTTTAACAGGCATGATCTTTCCTTGTCAAACCCAAAGTGGGTTGAGTAAAGAGTTTGAAAGTCGCCAATGTCCTTGTCGATAAGGTCCAATATGATTCTCTTCATGGTCTTACAGACAAGTGTGGTCGGGCTTATGGGTGTATTTTATCCTTGTTTTAGTTGAGGGATCCCTTCTGTGCAAGGGTAATATGGTTGCTGTATTCCCCTCTGCTGGGAAAAATCCAGTACTTAGACTGTGGTTGAAGAGAGGACTCAATCAATGGTTCTGCTAACTTTTGCTTGACATTGTTTAGTAAACAGCCTGGGATGTTATCCAGTCCCATAGAGGCTGTGTTTTTGGCATTGACAAGTGCAGTTAGGACCAGTTGTTTGGAGATAATACATAGAGAACTGTTAATAGGTATGCTGCAGGGTATGATCAGTGGAGATGGGCTTGTGAAATTGTTGCCTAAAGCTGTGTCCTCCAGTTCAGTATGAGTGGTACTATCCACTCTGAATTTGGTGCAATGTCAGGCCTTCCATTTTGCATTACAACCATAGCTATAGAATACCTTGTGATTATCCTTAGCTATGGATGCTAATTTAGTTTCACAATTAACTTTAGAGCACTTTACAAGATGTCTACTTTGTTGTCCAAGCTTTGAAGGTTGTTATTCTGCAGAGGCTGTTACCTGTTCTTTCTGGACATCTGTTTTTTTTTCTCATGTTGTATAATCTATTTATGCTAGATGTCCACCATTGTGGCTTTTTTTTCTGTAAGCAAGTTTTGATCTGTTTTGGTACAGCTACGGCTATACACCTCTAAAGTTGTTTATACAGTCCATTTGTATACACCCCCATATAGGAGTTTTTATTGTCAGTGGTGGCAGTAGGTCTGGAACAAGATATGCCATTTCCTAGGAGGCTATAGTTTGCTTTGCAGAAAATTTTCCACCTTTTGGATCTTATGGCGGGGGGGGGGGGGTAGTCAGGTACTATTGTTACATTGAACATGACTGATTTATGGTCAGACATTACCAGTAAGAGTCTCACAAATGGGGTAGTGCAGTGATCTTTCATGTTGTTGAGTTCTAGGTCAAGGGCATTCAAGGTCCTTGTGGGTGTGCAGACTAACTGTTCCAGAGCCTTTGTGTTTACAAAGTGCAGAAACCTTAGAGTGAGTGTGGTTGAGCACATATATGTATCTCAATCGATGGAAGGATAGCTACAGTGACCCATGCCTAGGGTGTTGGGCTATATTATGACTGACTGAAATAGATTCTTGAAGGCAGTGTTTGGTTTTCACGGTTCATGTTGGTGGACCGGCAGCTAACAGTGACATAGAGGGGGGTTTCTCCTACAGTTAGTTGTACTTGTAGTAACTCTACAGATTGTTTTGCTGAACCATTCTTGAGGTTTACTTGTGTTTTATGAAGATATATACACCTGCTCTGGTTCTTTTGCATTCCTTTTGCTGCATGAACGTGTGGAAGGCATTATAGCCTTTCATGGCTAAAAATGCTATCTGTGGCTCCAAACCATGTCTCTGTGGCTGCACAAACATTGTCAGTTTTCCAAGTAAAAAGTGTCTCCATTGAGTGTGGTTGTTGATTTAGACTCCTGGCATTAAGCAACAAAATTGTGAGTTTGCCTTTTGAGGATATTTTTACATTAGGAAGTTTGTTCTTGTGACATTTCCTAAAAAAATCACCATGGCTGAGGTAAGTACCTTTCCCAGTAACCAAAAGGCAAAAGGTAACAGCTAAAGAACATCCCTGGCAAAATAGCATGGTCTGTTGACCATATCACCCCAAGCTGACAACTACTGGATCCACCTGGAGTGACACCAGTAGCTAAACAATTGTTGAATTGAATAATTCTTTTGATTGTTTGTATGAAGGTAGAATGCTGCTTAGAGCTACAGACATATCTATCTGGGACACATAATCTGAGAGGATAGTCACATCTCACTTCATATAGTTCAGTGAGGTACATCCCAAAAAAGTTATTCTAACATAGAGTATGACAGAGGTGTAACTGTGGATGTCATTTTATATTCACTGCTGCACTATTCAATTTTTTTTATTTAACATTTGTTTATTGGGAAATTCCAACTTGAACAGACAATTTTCAGCAGAGGCTTGGGGAGAAATGCTCCAAATGCAAGTGGGAGGAAACCGGAGCACCCAGAAGAAATCCATGCAAATGCAGGGAGGACATGCAGAATCCACACAGAAGGCACCTCTGCTGAGACTTGAACCAGAGAACCTCTAGCTGTGAGGTGACAACACAAACTGCTGCACCACTGCGTCACCCTAACATATGGGATTTCCTGTGGAAGCCCAATATTAGGCCAGTCCACCAAAGACTTCTGTTACTTTATAGGTACAATGAACATCAACCAAATGCAGCTTACATAGCATGGGGCATAAATGTGACTTTCAGGCCAAATAAAAACTAACTTCTTTGCCGCAAATCCAACTGTATGTTTTCACCATCGGTCTGCTTACCTGCATCCATTTCCTGCAGGTTGAACTCATTTTTGTTCTGCAGTGACAACCTATGCCTGTTTGCTGACTTGCAGTTGCAGTTAAGTGCCCTTTCGGAATTTTTTATTTCTTTTTTGTGCTCCTTGAGGTTAATGTCATCCATAGGTTCATAGGTTCATAGGTAGGTAGGTACTAGGCTATCGGCTCTAGGGCCCATACAAGCCTAGCCAAAAAATGTACCCTGGCTTTCGCCACCCAAGAAAATTATTTTCCTGTGCCCCTGTCCAGCAGAGCCACAGAAGTGATCCCTGGGGTGAATTTCCCATTTCCTATCCAATCATCAAGATTTTTCTTGAAGAGTGCTAATGAGAAGCTCTGTTTGACATAGATAGGTAGTCTGTTCCAGAGTATGGGAAGTCTCTGGGACAGGAATCTATCCCTCCAGCATGTTCTGTTTATTGTGGTGACAAGGTTAAGGTCCCTAGAGCATGTAGCTCGGAGGGATTGGGATTTCTTTAAGTAGAGCATGTCCAACAGCTCTGGGTTTGACATAGCTTTGTATGTTAGGCAGAGATCACCCCTGAGTAGGCGATATGCGATGGAGTAAAGCTGTAGTTTTTTTAGATGGTCTGCATAGGGCATCTGTTTGAGGCCAGTAATCCCCTTTGTGAGGTATTTCTGTGGTCTTTCCAGTTTTTGTAGATGTCTTGTGAGGTACATACCAAAAGGGGCGTTGTACTCTATAATGGGTCTAATGAGTGATGAGTAGAGAGGAACAATGGCCTCTTTTTTTCTGGATGAGAATCCTTTTGTGATGAGATGAGCCATGTAGAAGGATTTCCTGACCACTGTGGTGATGTGATTATCAAAGGAGAGACTACTGTCCACCTGTGTCCCAAGGTCTCTTATCACATTTTTGGCATTAAGAAGACTACCAGCTATGTGGTAGTTCATGGGTACAGTGTTTTTACCAAAGGGGATGACAATACACTTTTTGGCATTGAGCTTCAGGCCATGGCTTTGACACCAGGTATCTTTATTTATTTATTTATTTGCAGTTGGTTTACCAGGATAGACCATTTTGCCAAAATGAACCCATTTTCAATGGAGTCCTGGGGAGAAAAGCTCCATAACAATCTGCATCTGTATCTGTCTCAGTGAGGTGCTTTTGTAGTTTGTCCACATCGTTAGGAGTTTTGATTATGGCTCCTAGTTTGCAGTCATCTGCAAACTTTGTTAGCCAAAGGTGGTGGCCTGCACTTCAGAGAAGTAGATACCAAACAGGAGAGGACCCAGGACTGAACCCTGTGGTACTCCACTTGTCACTGGTCTGATGTCCGATTTGGAATCCGCTACTTTCACAGTGTGGGTTCTGTCTGTGAGCCAGTTGGCAGTCCCTCTTGTGACATAGGGATTTATACCTAGTTTAGTGAGCTTATCTATAATTCCAGAGTGGGGGATGGTGTCAAAAGCCTTGGCGAGATCTAGATAAGCTGTGTGAACCATTTTACCCTCATCTATGGCTTTGGTGACTGCTTCAAAGAAATCAATCAGGTTTAGGAGACATGATCTGCCTTTTACAAATCCAAACTGAGTAGGCTCCAGAGTTTGGAGATTACCAATGTCTTTGTTTATGAGTTTCACAATGATACGTTCCATGGCCTTGCAGACCAGGCTCGTCAGGCTAATGGGGCAGTAGTTCCTGGGGTCCGTCGTGGCTCCCCCTTTGTGGAGTGGGATAACTGTCACAGTGCGCTATTCAGTGGGTACAAAGCCTGAGGTGAGGCTATGATTGAACATGGTACTTAGGTAGGGTGCCAGTTCATTCTGTAATTCGTGTAGAACGCAGCCTGGGATATTGTCAGGTCCCATGGATGCTGTGTTCTTGGCTTTGGAGAGTGCGTTTTTTATCTGTGCAGCCGTGATTATAGGAACTTTGCATTCTTCCAGTATAGAGATGGGCCCTCTAGGGGGTGAGAGGGGGGTAAAGTTAGCACTGAACCTATCTGCTAGGATGTTGGCAATATCAGTTGGTTCTGTATATTTAGTGCCATTATGCTGTAACTCAGAGCAGATCTGAGTGTTCCCATTTAGATTCTTGACATAGCTATAGAATGCTTTGTGGCTGTCTTTAGAGTCAGTGACAATTTTGTTTTCATAACTAGCTTTGGAGGATTTTATGAGGGATCTCAGCTTCTTACTGAGGTTGACCAGGGAGTTCCTCCAGTCATGGGATTTTACTCTTTTTTGCAACAGTTTCTTTCTTCTGTTGTAGAGTTTGTTTATGGCAGAGGACCACCAGATTGGTTTCCTTTTTTTGGAGGATAACATCTTGGTTCTGTTAGGGATAGCATGATCCATGCACTCGTATAAGTGCTTACAAAGTGCATTTGTGTAGGATTCTGCAGTCATACCTCTATTGCCCGTCTGCATGGGTGTCATGAAGTTTGCCACTTCTGTCTTAAGAAGTGTGAAGTTGGCTTTTGAGAAGTTTTTTATGATGGTTTCCCTAATTGGGGCTGGGGGTGGCATGTGGATGTCTAGGCTGATTAGCTTGTAGTCGGATCTGACCAACGAGGAATTGACCTCTGGTGTGGAACACCGGTTTCCCATGTTGGTAATGACCAGGTCTAGGATATTGCTTCCCCTGGTGGGGGTGTGAATAAGTTGATCCAAGGCGTTGGAATTTATGAATTCTAGAAAACGTTGAGCAAAAGAGTTGGTACATGAGTAGTTTTCCCAGTTAATGGTGGGGTAGTTGAAATCTCCCATTATTAGGGTGTTGGGTTGTACCCTAATACTTTCCAGTGTATCAAGAAATGAGGAGTGTGAATCCTGGGGCATGGTGGGGGGGTCTGTAGCAAGCTACAATTTGGATTGCTGTCTTGCCCAGAGTTAGTTGCACTTGGATAATCTTGGATGCATTATGCTGTGCAACTAGCCTGGAGGTGTGGATATCCTTAATGAATATGGACACGCCTCCGCCTTTAGTGCTTCTTTCTGGGTTAGGTGGCCGAAAAGTGTGGTATGAATTGAAAGGTAAATTTACCCAGGAAGGGTAAATGCCAGTGTAGGAGACAGATTCCCAATAAAGACTACCACAATAAGTGTCTTTTTTGCCTAGGAGCTCCTCAAGACCATATGTCTTGCTCTATTTGTCAGGCATTTATCCAGAAAACCCTTTGCAGTACATATTCCCCCCTTTCCTTGTTGTCTTTAGAATCAGCCTATTAAACTTCTAGCTAATGATACAATGGACAGAATCTCCTGCCCAGAGGGTCAGCCATTAGGGAAGAAGAGGGTGAAAAAGGTACAACTGGAATCTTCTGCTGTCCACCCTCTGCCAGGTGTTTCCCCCAAGGTCATTACAAACCTGGAGGCTTGCCCCACTGTGTTGTTGAATTTCTCTGCTGCAATTGTGTTGGAGGCTATTTAGGATCCAGTTGGCAGCACATATGCAGAGGCCTGCAAGCATCCATCTTGCATGTTCAGGGGGAACCATGGTTGTTTTTTCTGAAGGGCCTAGGGAGTTTCTCAGTTATTAGCTGGGGAAGAAGTTCCTACTACTGTCCTCGACTGTCATCCTGGGTCTGACCCTTCTCAGTTTTTTAGTGAGGATGTTTCCTTAAAAAGAAAACAACAAATTAAACATGTTTCTTCAGCTCCTAGGGATCCACAAAATGAGTGTCAGGCCTTCAATCAGAGGCTATTTATTGCTTTAATGTCCTTAGAGCATCCTCAAGGAGTTTTGGTTCCTGCTCCTCCTTGGTCCTCTACTCCCCTAAAAGTTATTGAGAACAAGATTCATCTGAGGATAAATTGGATTTGGATGATGACTCCCTGAGTTATTCTTCTCAAAGTCCTTCTCCTTTGGACTATGGGTCAGAGGAGGAGGATTATATTAGTCCTGATGTCCCTTTTGAAGAAATCTAGGATGTATTTTTTTAAGTGTGATTGTGCATGGGATTCTGATATCCATAAGAGGTAGTATGAGTTGCTGCAGTTGGAATCTCCTAGCCCTGTGGCTATCCCTCCTGTTTTGGCTGCTTTGCTGGATGCTTTTTCCAAGGCCTCTCATGATCTTGATTTTCTGCTCCCTGCTCCCAAGAAGCCTGACAGGTTTTAGAGAGTGCCTGAGAATTGTTACTTTTTATATAAATGTCCTGCTGCTGACCCCTCTGTAGTGTCTGTAGCCTCTGATAAGCCATCTCAGTTGCTTCCTTCTCCCATGTTATTGCCTTCTGGCAAGGATAGCAAAACTATGGAAAGGCTGGGTAAGGAGATTTACCCTTCTGCTACCCTAGGTTTTAGGGCTATCAACTGTCAGACCCATATGTCTAGGTATGTGTTGGCTCTTCTTTCTCAGGCCTGTCAACTTATTTCTGATTTCCAGACTCTGAGGATAAAACATCTGTTGCTTCCTTGCTAAGGGCTTCCTCTCAAGTCATTCATCATTATATTATACATAGTTATGACGCAGTAGATGCCTTTTCAAGGGCTGCTGTTTTTGGTTCACTGATGAGGATGTATTCTTAGCTTAGCCTTCAACCGCTAACTGATGATATTACAGCTAAGTTGATGGGTGCTCTTCTGGATTCTAGACTTTTTGATATGGAAGCTGTTGCTGGTTTATTTAAGTCCCTTCAGGATAAGGGTAAGGCCTTACAAGATCTTAAACATGTGTTTGTTTCCCCTGTACCTAAATTTCAGAAAAATTACTATGTTAACCCTGCTTTTGTTTGTAGGCAATCACACCCCTCTACTAAAGGTAAAAAAAGTGTTAAATAGACTCCTGCAAAGGATGCTCAGTTTTCAGGGACTCCAAAGCCTTCTTTTCCAGACACACCAGGTACTGTATGAATATCCATCTCTTCCCAGCAACATTCCTCTTTCTCTTCAATTAGCTTTTTCTCTTCTTGTTTGGCTTCAGACCACACAGGATGCTTGGATTCTGTCAACCATTCGTCAGGGGTACTTCATGGTGTGAAAATCCTGTCCTCATTTTATGGGCATTCTTCAGCCTCCTCAGGAACATCTTCCTTTTTTCCCAATGGTTTTACAAAATCTTTTGACTCAAGGTACTATTCAAAAGATACTTGTTTCATAAAGGGGGAGAGGGTTCTACTTCAGACTGTTTTTAGTGCCCAGAAAATAGGACGCTTGGAGACCTAATCTAGCCCTATCTCATGTAAACACATTTTTAAAAGTGCCTTCCTTTTGGATATTGTCCCTTCAGATTCTGTTTCCTCTCTTGCTCCCTCAAGCCTATAAGGTGTCTCTGGATCTCAAGGATACTTATCTCCATATTCCAAACCATTTACTTTTCATGATATTTGTGTGGTTCTCTGTTTGTCCTGGCATTTTCAGTCCTCTGCTTTGCCTTTGGCCTTTCTACTGCCCCAAGTTTGATCACCAAATGCCTTGCTCCTGTGATTGCTCTTTATGGGCTTCAAGGGATACAAATATTTCCATACTAAGATGACCTATTGAGTCAGGTGTCCTCCCCAGAGATGTTTTTTCCAAATCTTCAATTTGCCGTTTCTTTTATTCAGAGCCTGGCATTCACTATAACCTTCAAAAAAATTTCTCTAACTCCTTCTCAGGATCATGTTTCCCTGAGTTGCAGAATTCAGATGAAATAAATGTTTGCATGTCTGCCACCTCCAAAAGACTTAACTCTCATTTCTTTCTTTCACACTTTTCTTCCTCTAGCTTGCATTATTGCCAGGGAGTTTGTGAGAACTCTCTTTCATGGCATCCACTGTTCTGATGCTTCACATGAGAAAGCTTCAGTAGTTTCAGGTCAGTATGGCTTCAACATGCGCATCCTCTAGTCTTTGTAGTTCCTCTTCTTCCTTGTTACAGACAGGAACTTCATTGGTAGATTCAGCAGTTGTATCTGAATCCAGGGATCCCTTTTCATCCCTCTCTTCCCTCTCAGGAATTGTTCAGAGATGCTTCAGACATGGGATGAGGGGACAGTTGCCCCCCCCCCCCCCTAAAGGTATGGGGGGGTTATCACCTCATCAGCAGAAGGCACACATCAATGTCAAAGAGATTAGATCTCTTCATATCATAGGATAATGGAATCATAGGCGTCACAAAGGTAATGGCCCTGAGGCCCTTATAAACCTAGCCATGTTTTTTCCCCCTTGTAATAATGCTGTAACTGGGCCTGGTTAACACCTGCTGCCCATGTCAAGAAGGGAGGAAGGTGATGTACCAGGGGTGAATTTGTGATTCCCTATCCAATTATCCAGAAGTCACTTGAAAGGGTTCAGGGAAGGGCTATGCTTTATTTGGATTGGAAGCTTATTCCAAAGTAAGGATATCCTCTGGGAGATAAACCTGTCTCTCCAGCAGCTTCTGTTTATGTTGGTTCTCACATTGAGGTCACTGGCACATATACAGCAGATACCACTTGTCTTACTGATGTGAAGCATTTCCATCGTGGTGGCCTCCACGGTTGTTCTATATGCTAGGCAGAGATCACTCTCAGCAGTCTGTATTACACAGAGCATAGTGACAGGGATTTCAGTCTATTAGCATAGGGCAGGTGTTGGACACATTGAATTGTCTTTGTAAGGTGCCTCTGATGTCTCTCCAATTGCTGCAGGCACCTGGCGAGAAACATAGCAAAGGGTACTTTGTACTCTGTAATTGGTCTGATAAGGAAGGAGTACATAACCTCTGTTTCTCTGGAGGCAATGCCCTTATTGATGAGATGGGCAATGAAGAAAGCTTTTCTTACCACTATGGAGACATTGTAGTCACAGAAGAAGCTGCTATCAACCTGTGTGTCCAGATCTCTTACCACAGATTGGGTAATCAAGGTGGTGTTAATGTTGTACTTTGCAGGGATGTCTTCCTTGCCGAAGGAGATGATGATGCGCTATTTAGCATTTAACTTGAGCCCGTGGCTTTGGCACCAGAGGTTGGTTTGAGTAAGGCATTTTTGGAGGGTGCCAGTGTTGCTAGGGGATTCAATGATTGCATCCATTTTGCAGTTGTCTGCAAACTTTGTTAACCAGATTCCCTTTGTATTGGCCTGTAGTTCTGAGATGTAGATTCCAAACAATAAGGGCTCCAGCAACGAGCCCTGTGGAACACCACTGTTTACTGGTCTGAAGGTTGATGAAGAGTCCCTATTTCAACTGTGTGTGCTCTGTTGGTTAGCCAGTTTGCTATCCACCTGACTAGGTACTGGTTTACTTGCAATTGGATAACTGGACCTATGATACCCGAGGGAGGATGGTGTCAAAGGTCTTTGTTAGGTCTGTGTAGATGTTATGCACAGATTTGCCTTCATCCAGGGCTTTGATGGATGTCTCAAAGAAGTCCACCAAATTTAGTAGGCACAACCTACCTTTGATGAAGCCAGATTGAGATGGGTCTACTGCATGGAGGTCACCTATATCCTTGTTGATAAGATCCAGGAGAACTCTCTCCATTGCCTTGCATATCAGGCTGGCAGACTTATGGGTCTGTAGTTCCTGTTGTCAGCAGAGGAACCCTTTTTGTGGAGAGGGATGACTGTGACTGTTTTTCAATCAGCAGGAATAAACCCAGTGCTTATACTATGGTTAAAGAAAGTACTCAGAGGTGCAGCTAATTCTTGATTGAATCAATTTTGATTGTAACCAGGGATGTTGTCTGGTCCCATAGAGGCCATATCTTTAGCCCCAGAAAAGGCATTAAGGACATGTTTCTTAATGATTTCTGGGTGAGGACATGAAGGAGGGATGTCTTGCAGTACATTGGTCCAAAACAGGGGGGAGATGTTCTCACAAAACCTGGTACTCAGCACCCAGCAGGTTAGCAATATCACTAGGTTCATTATATGTTTTGTCATTTAAAACAAGGTCTGTGCAACTCTGGGATTTACCTTTGAGCTGTCAGATGTAGCCAAAGAATGCTTTACAGTTATCCTTGGCCAGGGTTGCCAATTTGGATTTGTAGTCAACTTTGGATTTTTTTTTACTAGGTGCCTTATCAGCTTATGTAGGTCAAGGAGAGATTCCTTTATGTTAGGGGACAATCTGTTACTGCTTTTGGACAGGATTTTATTTTTCCTTATTATATAGCCTATTTATGGTGGATGCCCACCAAGCAGGTTCGTTTTTATGTAATGAGATTACTTTTTTCCTGTCGATGCAGCTGTGAAAGTGTTTATAGAAGGTTTTGGTATATACCCTGGCATTGATATACTTGCCATCAGTAGGGGTAGGTTCTGTGAATCGAGTAATATCCTCTTGTAACTTAAACTCAACTGTTTTTATGTCAATAGGGCTATTTTATAACTTTGTAAGCTATGCACCCACATGTAAATGCAATGACCATTGTACTTACTTTGTCAAATGTTTTTCCTTTATATAGTGTCAAATGTTTTTAGTTTGTGAAGCTTTTCTCCCCAGGCCTCCACTGAAAATGGGTTCCTGACCCAGTCAGACTTTCCTGGTCAACAAATGTCAAATAAATAAATAAATACATTATTTTGCTTTGGAGAAGTATTTTAGTCTAATTTCAGCTGGGGGAGGGACAGATGTTATTATGACTTCTAGTGTGACAGATCTGCGGTCAGACCTCACTAGAGATGACTGTACAAATGGGGTGGTGCAGTGGTCACTCATATTCACAAGTTCAAGATCCAGAATGTGTGAACCCCTAGTGGGGATGGTCAGCAGTTGATCCAGGGCATTAGAGTTCACAAAGTTCAAGAATCTCTGTTCGAGAGCATTAGTACAGGACATGTACAGTTAGACCAGTTTAATGATGGATAGTTAAAGTCTGCCAGAGGGCAGCTGTGGTGGTCCAGTGGTTAGCATTGCCACCTCACAGCAAGAGGTTCTCCAATTCGATCCTCGGCTGGGGTGCCTTCTGTGCGGAGTCTGCATGTCCTCCCTGTGGTCATGTGGGTTTCCTCCGGGTTCTCCGGTTTCCTCCCACATCCCAAAGACATGCTGTAGGTGGATTGGACACTCTAAATTGACCCTAGGTGTGAGTGCATGCATGTGTGTGCCTTCTGTGAAAGGTTGGGCACTGGGCTGGCAACTCGACACCGTAAAACTCCACTGCCAATCATGAGCAGACAGGTGATCCACTGTGACGACCCCTAACTGGGAAAAGCCGAAAGAAGAGTTAAAGTCTGCCAGAATTAAGGTGTTAGGCATTACACTGAGGGACTCAAAGAGATCCAGGTAGGCACTGCAGGTGTCCTGGTTCATGGAGGGAGGCACATAGCTGGTAATAATTTGGAGAGGGGTTTACCTATAGAGAATTGTAGTTGGAGTAGTTCAAGGGCTCATTTAGCCTTAGCAATCTGGAGGAGTATTTGTATTTAATAAAAATTGATATTCCTTCTCCTTAGGATTTCCTGTTCTTCTTTGATGGTCTAAGTGAATGGAAGACATTGTAACCTGGCATGGCCAAGGTGCTCTCTGCAGCCTAGAACTAGGTTTCTGAGACAGCACAGATATCGCCATTCTCCAAGGTAAGGGCAGCTTCCAACTAGTGCAGCTTTAGGTTAAGACTCCTACCATTTAGCATCATGACCTTGCTGTTGGCTTTTCGGGAACTATTTGTACTGAAAATGTTGTACTTGTGACATTGCCTAAAAAGGCACTATGGGGGAGGCAAGAGCCTTTACCAGAAGCTGAAAACCTAGTGGTAACAGTTGGCGACCCATACCATCCCAGGCTGACAGGAAGTGGATCCCCTTAGAATGACGCCAGAAATTAAGCCAATTGTTAAAGTCAATCATCTTTTGCTTGTATTGTGGCATCATCCTAGGTGAGGATAGTATGCTGCTTAAGGCTAGGGACATACTTGTGTGGGACACATAATCAAAGAGTTCAATCATTTCTCTCTTCATATATTCCAGAGATGTACATTTCAAGTCATTCGCAACAACATGTACTATGACAGAGTCATAACAGTATCTGCTGCTGAGAGACATGAGTGTATGAGTGATGTTGCAGATCCTGGCACCAGGCAGACAGCTGGCCATGGCCTTCTCCAATTTCAGCCTGGTGAGTAGCACATCAGTGTGTCTCACGATAGAGTCACCTATGAATAGTGTATCTGGTTTAGTGTTATGCCTTAGGGGCTTACTTGGTGAGACACTCACATGAATTTTGTGGATTCCGGCGTGTAGCTCGCGAGACATATGCCTGCGAGCTACATCGCCGAAACCAAACGGCTGCATCAGCACTTCGCCGTAGTGCGAAGTGACTGAAAAGCACAGCCGCTGCAACGATAATCTATGGACGGGCAGCTGCAGCCGTACGGGCTGTGTAACGCATTCCTTCCTCTCATGCAGGAATGCATTTATTTATTTAATTATTTATTTATTTTGTTGTCAACATGTCAATAGATTATCGTTGCAGCGGCTGTGGCTACGGCGAAGTGCTGATGCAGCCGTTTGGTTTCAGCGATGTAGCTCGCAGGCATATGTCTCGCGAGCTACATGCCGGAATCCGAATTTTGTTACACCCTGTGTTTATCTGCAAGTGAGCTATGTGTGGTGGGCTTGTGTGTGGGATATCTTCATGGTTTGGGTTGTTTGTTAGAGAGTACCTCTGCATATGTGGGTTTATGTGTTGATTGCGTGGTAGGTGACTCTTCAGAACTTTCATCCTCTCTTCTCTCCAGGGCCTCTCCCAGGATCTTATCATCTTTGCCAGATGGAACTTCTGGTATGGGATATTGCTGTTGAGTATCAAGTGACTCTTCAAGCAGTTTATATCCCTTCTGGTCAGAACATTGTGGCAGACACTCTGAGCAGGTCCTTAACTTAGCCTCATGAATAGATACTTCACAGGGATTTGTTTCTGGACATTATCCACAACTGGGGTACTCCTCAAGTTGATCTTATCGCCTTTCCCTCTGAACAGACAACGTCCTCTGTTTTGTGCCAGAGTCCCAGGTCCTTTGGTATGGAAGGTGGATGCCCTCTCATTTTCTTGGAAGGGGTTACTTCTTTATGCATTCCCTCCCCTTCCTCTCATTCCAAATGTTCTGGTCAAAATTCAACAGGATGCTCCCAAAATCTTGTTGCCGACTTCCTTTAGGCTGTGACAGCACTGGTTCCCTTTACTTCTGCATCTAGCCAGAGCAATCAGCACACATTACCTCACACAGGAAGGATCTAATCACACAAGACAGGGGATCTCTCATTCATCCCCAACTGTTCATGCTTCATATGACACTGCAGGTGATAGGATTTTGATTCCTCATAGACACCTTTTGTCTGAGGATGTTCTGCAAATTCTGCAGGAGGCCAGGAAACATACTAATAGGAGATCATACTTATCAAAATGGAAGAAGTTTTTCATTTGGTGTCTGTTTCGTAACCTGGATCCACTTACTGTGGATGTTTTCTTTTGGTTCTCTGTTATTTGTGTGAGTTGCTCAATGTTGGTTTAGCCTGCTCTTCTATTTATTTATTATTTATTTATTTATTTACATTTGTTGACCAGGAGAGTCCGACTGGACACAGTTCCATTTTCAGTGGAGGCCTGGGGAGAAAAGCTGCACATTAAGTATTATTTGCATTATACAGTTAAAAAAATAGCATTTAAATATAGACATTAGTCCAGTTAAGGACGCAAGACAAGAAGAAAACAGATGTAAAACAGCTGTAGAGCATAGTACAATTTTAAAATATGGTGACATATACTAAACATGGTTAAAATGTAGTTGAGATTCATCAGTGAACAATTGATACAAACTATTTTTGAGATACATAACAGCCATTATCAGTTGTTGCTACAAGAAGTTAGTATTATGTGGTAGGTAGCTGGGTACATGAGTAGCCAAGCTTGCTAAGAGTAGGTTGTTGATAGGGGGCTGAGAGAGGTAGTGGGTGGGGGGAGTGAATGGTATTAGAGGGGGGGTTGCAAGGGCATATCTGTCAAGTTTTGAAGTGTGATTTTAGTAAGAATTTAAAGTGGGTGCAAGAAGTTACAGAGGTAATTGAGGATGGGAGGGAGTTCCAGAGTTTGGCTATAGTGCAGGAGAATAATGCTTCTCCAGCAGAGTTAATGGCTCTTGTGACCTGTGGGAGGTTTTTGTGGCTGGATCTTAGTGGTCTCGTGGTTATGTAGGGTTGGAGTAGATTCTGGAGGGATGGGACTTTTAGTGGTTGGTTTATTAGTTTGTTAAGGCCCACTTATCAGCTCTCTCTGCTTGTCTGCCTTCTTCTCCTCTTTTAGCTTCTAGATTTGAGGTGAAACAATTTCTTAAGGGTGCCCTTAATGTGCATCTCCCAGGAAGCCTTTTCCTCCTCCCTGGGATCTTAATTTTGTTTTGGAGAAGTTGACTCAGGCTCTGTTTGAGCCTGCTGCTTCAGCTTCCTTGCAACATCATTCTTGGAAGACTGTTCTTCTGTTAGCTATTCCTTATGCCAGACAGGTGTCTGATTTATAGGCCCTTATGCCTTCTCCACATTTCTTGATCTTACATGAGGACAGAGTGTCCCTGCACACTAATCCTTCTTTTATGCCTAAGGTGGTTAATGAGCTATCACTTAACCAGTCTTAATCTGCCTACTTTTTTCCTCTCTCAGCAAGCTGACAGTGAGGGGGTGCTGCATACTTTGGATGGGAGTATGCAACTCAGGGTTTATTTGGATAACACTAAGGCTAATAGAAATTCTGATCATTTAATTTTTTTTATCCAAGATCTTTGGGTCATTTGCTGTATCCAAGCAAACTGCTTGTTCTTGGATTTCTAAGGCTATTTCCGTTTGTTACACTTTTCATGGCAAGAGCATTCCTTCAACACTTAATGATCATGCTACTAGCTGTGGCTTCTTCTGCTGCTTTTTTCAAGGGCTTAGATACTAATAAAAAACAAGAAACTATCTTAACTTGCAACATTTACTTTATATACTGTTGATAATCAATATATTGTTATTGTATTAAAGCCAACACCATGTAATGTTGTTTACTATTGCTGCAACTTTGTATCTCTATTTATCATGTACATGATGTGGAGCTTTTTACCCCAGGCATCTGCTGAAAAAGATCCTGCGTCCAGTTGGAATTTTCCGGTAAACAAATGTAAATAAGTAAATAAATACAATTAGATTCTTGAAGTAGCTACCTGGACTTGTGTGCATACCTTTACCAAGCACTGCAAGTTGCGTGTTATCTATAGACCTAGGGCTGGTTTTGCTAGTGCTGATCTTCAGAGCTTTTTAGGGAAGTCTTCTGCTCCTCCCCTCTCCCAAGTTTCCTCTTGAGCTTTGGCACTCTCCTGTATGTTAGAATACTGCAACAGTGAATGTAAGGACTGAGTACAGTTGTGTAAAATCTTACCATAACAGTAGATGTCCTTTCCTTCACCGCTGCAATATTTGCTCCCTCCCTCCATCCCCCTAGTCCTTTGCCTTCCTGGATGTACAGATTACCTCCTGGGTTCCTTGGACTGGTGTTCCTACTGGGGTTGTCAGTTCTGTTTTTGGTAGGCCTGAACATCTCCTTTATGCCCTATACTACACAAGGAGCATTTGTGTGAGGTTTGCTGTACCTTTAAAGAAACAGGAGTCTTTGCTAGACTAGCCAGATGCCAGCTTTTGTACAACCTGGTGAGAGGGACATCTGTGTGTCTCACTATAGATTCGCCTATAGCCAAGAGATTGGTTTTGAGGATTTTAGCCTTAAGTATTTAATGGGGGAGACACTGATATGATTGTTTTTATGTGTAGTGAGTTCTGTTGGGACTGTAATGTGTGCAGAAGATTTGTATTTGTGAGGTCTCTGCTCTTTTGGTAAGCGTCTGAGTACCTCTGCATATATGGGTTTGTGTGTTGTGCATTTGGCTTATTGAGGAGGTAAAGTGTGTCTGCTGACAACCTGTTTGATATCTGGCAAATTGTTACCTGAGAGAGCATTTATTCTAGATACATTGTATACTTTCATCTCTCACATATTGTAGTGGTAAGTTGTAGGAGTACATAGTTATCACTATACATGAACCCATAGACACCTAGCTGTGTAAAAACACAAGTACCCTTATTAATTATATGTAGATTGTCATTGTTAGCAGAGCAATTTTGTGAGCAGCACCAACTCGACCTGTCTATAAGGGACATAGGTACCATCTCAGAGAGTGAAATAGACTCCCACTGCATGTGAAGTAGTACTCCTCAATGACCCTGTTCAATGACTGCCTTGACTACTGGTTGGGTGATTGTACAGTCACCTCTGAGTTGGTACCTATGTCCCTCATGGACAGGGGCTAGCTGGTGCTGCTCACAAACATGCTCTGCTAAGAAAAACTATCCAGCTATCCTCAATAAGGGCACTTGTGTTTTTACACAGTTAGGCTTCTACAGACCCTAGTACTAATAGGCTATTAGCCTTATATAAAGCTATGAAGCTATGTGTCTATGCATGCCTCACAACCTGTTGTCTCCACATGACCTGCTGATGTCATCTGCTATAAGTTCACCTGCAGTCATGTGTAAATAAGACTTGTGCCATGGCATGTGCACTAATTCCTGTGTTCTGTAGTTGATGTACTTAAATAGGCAGGGGTTCTGTTCTCACTGCAACCAATTTGGTGTGGGAAGATAGGCGAAGGCTGCCAGCCTAGCTAGATAGAGTTTTGTAGAAAATTCTGTCATTTGTAAATATTAATGTAAGCCACAGGCTTGTTCTCTTAAATGTGAAAAGAATGTATTGGATGTTGAACTGAAAAAAATGTAACAACAGTGCACTCTGCTGTAAGAAAGCTGGTAAGTCAAGTATTTCATGACTATCTTTGACCTCAGTGCTCAGAGCCAAGATTTCTGGATTTAGGAATTCTGGCTATTGTTTTGAGACCAGAGTTAATTGCTAGAATTTGCATGTATATATTTTTTTATTTCTCTGGCTTCCAGCTGCAAGATCAAAAGGGCTATTAACCTTTGAGTTTTTGTTAGCCTGGGAACCAGAAAGAAATGATGTAATCTGAAATGAATAACTGGTACTGTGCTATCAATTTAAGGAGAGAAAGAATGAGAGCTTTTGAGCATTTGTCTTGAGAACATCCAACTCACCAGCACTCTGCCTGTGTTCTGTATGTAAGTTTATTTTAGAACTGTGTTTTCTCTTAGATATAGCTAGGAACTAGGAAGATTAGATAAGGAACTAGGAAGATTAGATTAGTTTTTTCTGTATTGATGTCAGAACTTTTCTACTGTATTATTTTAAGTATTTCTCTGTGAAGTCTGAGCTCTTGAATAACCCTGTGTAGTAAAAAGTATTGCCTTGTTTTTTTATTATTTATTATTAAATATTGTTAAACCTTTCAACTGTGGCTGTTTTGGGTAGAGATAATTTAAGCTCTAAGAGTACATTGCATGTATTTAGTGATATTGTACAAAGCCACTCAGTCCAAATGGATAATAATATTGCACAGTAGAATTGGATACCCTTTCATAAGGGCCTTTTATTACCTAATTAAATATTAGTGGGTGGCGGCAAGTGGTACGACTGTATAGTCTGTGTAAAAGGGGCACAGCTGGAGAACCTTTGCCAGCTTTCCCCAGGAGTGTCTGTGTGGTTGTATATAACTTTTATCTCAAAGTGTGTGTGTGTCAGCTACTTGGGCAGGGACATGAAGCACTGGTTGGACAAAGAGGGTGCTGGAGGTTTTAGCTTGCCCACGAGGCTGAGATCTGGACCCTATAGATATGCTGGAGAGAAAGGGGAAACCAGCCTCGACTGACTGTGATCTCTGTGTGCTCTAAAGGGAAATTGTACTTTACTGTGTGTGTATTTATTATCCTTTCCTTATATAGACACCCCTCACTGGTGTTAGTGGTGAAGATTGAGGCTCCTTGATTGCTGGGCCAGTGTATGGGCATCACAGTGTGTGTGTGTGTGTGTGTGTGTGTGTGTGTGTGTGTGTGTGTGTGTGTGTGTGTGTGATATTTTGATACTTATGCATCCATTTCATGCAGGCCTCCCAACCTATTGCCTCCCACATGGCCTACTGATGTCCTCTATTGTAAGTTCACCTGCAGTTACATATAAATCAGACTTGTACTGTAGCACATGTGTTAATTCCTGTGTTCTGCAGTCAGTGTAATTAGATAGGTAGAGGTTCTGTTCTCACTGCAGCATATTGTGTACCCTACAGTTACTCTTCCAATGGCATGGATGGCAAGTACTTTGATGCCTATACATCCATTTCATGAATGCCTCCCAACCTCTTGTCTACCACATGGCCTGCTGATGTCATCTACTATAAGTTCAACTGTAGTCATATATAAATCAGACTTGGGCCATGGCATGTGAGTTAAGATCTGTTGTCTGTAATTAATGTACTCAGTGAGGTGGTAGTTCTATTCTCAATGCAGCCAACTGAGGGGGTGAGCTGTTGTCTGACATTAGAGAGTGTCTTGATGTTACTCTCATATTCTCCTCCCCAGACACTGCTGAGGTCATCAGCTATAAAGTGTTGTTTGACACACTCCAACTCAGAGTTGGGCAGTAGTAGCCTGTGTACTTAGATAAGTAGGGGTCCTAATCTCAAAGCAGCCAACTTCAGGGGAGTATGTGTGAGTGACAGAGTTGTTGCTAGACATTACATAGAGCATTTTACACCAGCAAGTGGGACACTTCTATCTTGTCCTCAGCAGACACTGCTGATGTCACCAACTATAATACATTTTTGAATATGCATTACTCCCACCATGGCAGGGTCAGACACTGGTCTGGGGGCCAGGCAGAGGTCATATCACCTTATACAATAAAGTTTACAGTGACATGGCTTTTAATCTGTCCAGATACATCATGGCATAGTGTGTGGGTCCTGTGTTATCTTAGTGAGAAAGCCCAGTCGTCTCTCCAGCTACTATATGTGTCTGGGGAGGTACATATAAAACAGAGCATTATACTTTATTAGTGCTGTAATGCAGTTTGACCACAGTGCTGTCATACAATCCTAAGATGTCAATATGATGGCATGACTTATGATGTGCACAACAGATGCTTTCATTAGCAGTTTGGACACTTGGTGGTCAAAGTTCAGATCGCTATCTAAATGTGTACCCAGTGCTTGTATCACTGGGTTTCTGATAGCAGAACTTTTGTCAATGTTGTGATTAACAGGGAACTCCACTTTTCAGACAGACAACATTACAAGTACACATTTCTGAATTTATTTGTAGATCTTGTGTGTGTTAACTCATCCTGTCTATATTAACACCATTGGTGGACTCAATGATTGCATCAAACATGCAAGAATCAGCAAACTTGGTAAGCTAAAGGCCATCTACTTTAGCCTGAATTGTTTATAAATACAGCCAAGAATAGATACCTGTGGAGTTGCATATGGTGACAGCTGTACTGGTACATGTTGATTCAGCATCACATGATGTGTTCTGTCATTGAACCAATTGTTTACCCATCAACTGACATAAGGCTTAATCCCCAGCTTGGAGGGGGTTGTCAATGATACCTGCATGTGTGATTGTGTCAAAAGATAGGGCAGATCACAACAGGCAGTATGCACTGTCTTAGCTTACTCCAGGCCTATCACATGGAATCAATGTGCTGTGACAACATTACATATCACCTGTGGCATGGCCAAGCACATACACCTTCCTGATACTGTGGAACACACAGTTCAGCACACCCTTCACATGGCCTATGTTCCTGCACAAGGGTGTACATCAACATGCATCCAACTGCGTTGAGGGGACAGCACCTGAAGCATGCATGTATAGAAACATCCTGACAACCTCAACTGTGATGTACACCAACATGACATCATGGACCTCTTCTATATGTATACTAGTAATATCCCAGGTGAATGCAACAGATCTGTGTGAGTTATTTCTATATCAGGTCCCTTACATCTGATAGATGTCCTCAAAAAGATCATCAAGGACATGCCCACTGCTCTTAGATGAAACCAGATACACCTCCGTTTTAAGAAATGAGATCAATGTAGCTCACAAGAAAATTGATTTATTCCTAGAAGATGCCCCTTTGCAGTGATTCATTACTCCAGATACCCTTGTTTTTTGACCAATACAAACCTGTTGATGCCACCGGCATTTGGTATCCCCAAAGTGCACAGAAGTGTAGAGGACCCCCCCCCCATACAGGTTAATTGTAGCTGCACAGGGATCAAAGGCATACCCCTTAGCTGTTTACATAGACAGGAAGGTTAAACAGGTATGCAATAAACACATGCATGTCCTAAGAGACTCATGGGACTTCTTAGTCAAACTTGACATCAAGAGTTCCAAAGACTCAGCTTGTTTTCTGGTGGTTGATGTTGTTGATCTTTTCTCCAGCATACCACATCAGGAAGCTTTGGAACTTTTTGATGATATGCTCTGAGAAACCAAATTGTTTTCTGTTGATGACACACACTTATTTATAGACTTGATGGAACTTGTACTAACCAATAATTTCTTGTACTTTGAAAGTGAATACTTGGGGGGCGTGGCTAGGATGCTGAACTGATAGCTGCACTTCATTTCAGCTCTCTTACCTCAATACAATTCCTGACAGGAATTTTACAAAATAATATTTAATTTGAAGAAATTTTTATTACTAACTTATTTCTAATAACTCTGAGCATCTATAAGAAAAATTTTATTGTCAGAACTTGAATAATTCCTGTCAAATTAATTACTGGAAAATCAGCACCAATATCAGCTTTACAGCATGAGTCATCTAAGGAATACAGCACAAGACTCTTCTCTCAAAAAAGACCTGCAGTCTCTCATTACAAATATACAGGAACTTACAATAAAAATCGACAAGATGGACAATAAAATAGATACTTTTAAAGAAAAGTGCTCACAACAACTGGAACAGCTTCAAGAAACGTTTACACAGCAGAAAGGACAGATATCACTTATTGAACAGTCATTAAGTGACATTGACACTAGAGTTCAAGTAGAAGAACAACAAACTGAATTCTTACTTCAACAGAATACATATTTACTAGAAAAACTTGATGATATGGAAAACCGAACAAGAAGAAATAATATTAGAATATATGGTCTACCAGAAAAATCTGAAGGGGACAATATGATAAACTTTCTTACCACCTGGATACCAGATGTAACAAAAATACCTGAAGCTCTTTCATATGGTATAGAACGGGCGCATAGATCACTAGCAGCTTCTGGAAATGCTTCTTCTCCGGGTAAGAACAAGCCGAGATCTATAATTGTGAGACTTTTTTCTACACAAGATAAAGATCTTATATTAAGAAATGCTTGGGCAAATTCTCCCATCAAATACAATGATTCATTAATAAGATTTGACAATGATTATTCTACAAAGGTGGTTTCAAAAAGAAAAGAATTTCTACCAATAAAAAAAACCTTGAAGAAAAAGCAACTGAAAGTCCATCTTTTATTTCCAGCAAGACTGAAAGTTTTTCTACCAAATGGAATAAAAATCTTTGAAACAGTAGATTCAGCAATAAAATACCTTACCAACAACAACATCCTAACACATGAAGAATCTATGGACTGGACAATAAGTACACCGAAGAGAAATGCTGAAGTAAATAATTGGAAAACTGTTGAGCAAAAGAAAAAAAAAACTAAAGGACAAATAATCTTACATATGTTATATTCTGTAAAAATCTAAATAATAATACTAACAACAAAAGAAAAGTTCTTACTGTCTTCAAGTTACACCAAAACAGGTACTGTTTTCAATTATATTTTAAATGTCAAAATTAGCATAAATGTAAATACATTTATCTCAAATCACATCAATATACTAAGCATAATTTAAACATTACTCTATTTTTCATTATTATCCATCTATTATTTTCATATTCTTAATCAGAGTAATCAATGCATAATAATGTTCCCAAATAGTTTATTTATTTATTTATTTATTTATTTTCTCTCTTTGTGTTTTGTTGTTTTTATTTGTTCTCTCCTTTTATAAAATCTTCATTAACTTATAATACTTTAATCAGTATATGGTTATATTGCTTAATAGGTATAGTAATGGCTGCTATATAACTTATTATTAGTTACATCCCTGATAGTATTACTTTTTATAAGTTAAAAGTGTCCCTGTTTGGATAAACGCTAATGCTGGGCAGAAATGTGTTGCTTTTGAAATGAAGTATTTCAGTTAGGATGTATCATAAGACTACTTTAAATAATCTTAAAAGATGTTCTGCCTTTGACCCATATGCACATACTGATATAGTCCAGTGAAAAAATATGTTTTAAGTGATATTTTGAGGCTATAAGTCAGGTGTGTTGTGGCTCCAGACATCCGGAGTTGAAAGATGCTTGTGACTAGCTTAGATATCCTGTTGTCTTTTCTTTTGTAGAGAAATAAGGCATAGCATGTTTAAAATGCAAAGTTTGACAGTTGTGAACACTACTCCGTAAACTAGAGTGCGTGCGTGCCACTACATGAGTTTGTCACCAAATAAGAGGAGGGAAAAGAAAAAAAGAAAAAACACATACCTTTTCCTGCTTGGTTCTCGAGACAATTTAACAGCCACAAACATCACTAGAAACTTGAGTTACTTATTGCTTGTCGCATTTACTTGTGTACGCCATCCCTTGACTCTTTCTAATTTACGTCTAGTCAGAAAATAAGCTAGGTTCACATTTAAAGATACAGAAACCTAAATTCCTTCTAAGGAAACATAAATAATATAAAAGGTTCATATAAATATACACAGATATTTATTTTTGAAGCACTTTCAGTTTATGGCTACTGATGTCTTCTAGCACCTTGATAGATAAGGACATATATCTGCTTGTCTTTCTATCAGTTTAGATTTCCAGACATTTTAGCTATCCCTTACTATGTTTTATACAGCAGAGTTTAAAAGCAGAAATTAATCATCAGCAAATAAAATCACTGCTGTTTTACAAATTCTCTAAAGAAACTAGTAAATGTCAAGCAACTGACAGGTTTGTTTTGGGGAGGGTTGCCATTTCCCATGCTGGTGCTCCTGCAGAATACTACTGATGTCCTGCTGCCAAGGTATGCCCTCGGGTGGGCAGGTGGGATGCAACAAAAAGGTTGGATGTGCATTTGGCAAATCAAACATTTAGATGGCGGTATGGTATACTAGATGGAGAAAGTGGAAGCAATGATTGTATAGGCAACTATAATGAGTAACATAACAACAGTGGATTTGACCCGTGTGTCAATTATACAATGTTTATATCCCATGTGGCTTTGGGCTTTGTCGAAGCATCTGTGTTCTACACACATATTGTGTTGGATCTGATTTGAGTGGAAGGGGAGAGGCTTAGCCCACACCTAATTTGTTACTGGGTTGCCATGCATTATGGGCATGCATTGTGGCAGGTACTCAACGGGCTATCCATCCTTAGATGGCTCATGCTGTTCCCATTTGCTCATCTGAATGGTGACTGCGGCTGTGCTCTTCTTGTTATGTTGCCTGGCTGTGGCTTCACCCTTCTTATAATATTGCCTGGCTTTTTACATTATCAAGAATGACACAATACTAGTGTATGCGGGTATATCATGTTATTGTTAGTGTGGACAAGGATGCTTGACAATGCAACTATGATTCTTGGACCTTTCTGCAGATGGGTGTGTTGTCTGGCAGTTGAGAGCCTAGTTGTTCCTGATCAGCGGACCTGTATTTTTGTGTTTCAATGTGACTACATGAAAGGATGGCAGTATTGGTCTGCAAGTTTGGTGGGCAGTAGATTCGTTGGGGATTGATTTGAGGAGACACTTGTATTATGGCTGGGGCACTTGACATTTGATAAATGTATCCTCTCAATGATGCGTTCTGTCTGGTCATTGGCTGTAAAACAACTTTTCTGAGAAATATTGTTGTGGTGCCAGTTAATGATTTGGATTAAATGTTTCTATATACAGTCGTGAAGCAATTGCCAGGATAAAATGGTACTCTTGCAGTGCATGGATTATCGTGGCTGTCCTCCGATGTTGGAGGAAAAACAAGCTTCTTGGACACCTTTTTGACGTGGTAAAGGTGTTACCCCATGGTTTGAATACGTTTTGTCTCTTTGCTGCAAAATGGGTTGGGAATTTTGGCCTGTAATATTTTCGTACATGGTGGTTTGAATCTTGGCAGCTTCCATTGTTTTGATGTGTTCTCCAGTATACTTTTGTTCAGTCATAGGATTGAATTACTGGTGTTGAGTAGGTCAGGATTGTATCTCCAGCACTTGTTGTCAGCAGATAGACGCACTGGTTGGGTGTCAGTCTAAGCTGTGGGAGTTGATGTGTGATATACATAGATGTTTGCTTTGAGGGTGTGGTCAAGTGCGCTGCAGTTTTACCTCTGTACTGTGTCAGTTTTCATTGTGCAGGGTCCCTCTGAGGGTTGATGGAAGTGTTGGCAACAAGACACTCAATCAGGTAACAACATTATGAGTGGTCTCTTGGATAAGGGAGCTGTCTAAATTGTGATATTGTTGTCTCCAGCCATGGGAATTGTCATTGAAAAGCTGAAAATGCAATCAGAGGAACATATTTAATGTCTACTAAAGAAATATTAATATACTTATACATTGTATCGCATTTCAGTTTATGTTAAACATGAAATATGATGTGGTTTCAGAACTATTCATGTTTTTATTCCAATATGACTTTGCAAATATTAATTTAAACACTGGTTTCGGACTTGAGTAGTCTAAAACAATTGCACAACAATGGTACTGTATTATACAGTAATGTCAGTAAATAGTTTTCAACAGATGTATGAAATATACAGTTATAGATTTTAACATGATGTTTATTAATACCCTAAATTATTTTGAAATGATACTACCTTAATCTAAATATTTGTACCTTTTGAAACCTGCTTAGAAGTAAGTATTATTGAATTACAATAAGATGAGTAAAGAATATATGTATATATTTTAGCTGATTAGATTATCTTAATATATTATTCAATTATCTTTATTTAAAACTAAGAGGATAAGAGAAACTGATCCAAATATTATTTGTGAGGGTAGAAAGTTTGTTTGGTTAGATTCACTAACCAAACGAAGAGGTATATTACCTCATAGCAATAGGGAATGGTTTTTAAGGTTAAGAATTACAAGTTTGGCAGTTCTTTGTTTTTTTTTATTCTATCACTTTGGTGTCACTCAGAAACATGCAAAAATCATACAAGAAAAACTTTTTGAATATTGTATCCAAGATGGAACTAAGAATAAACAATATTTACATAAACTCACACATAAAACAAACTCAAAACTAGGAAATGAAATGTTTACCCATAAATGTTAATGGTCTAAATAATAGTAATAAAAGGAGAAGCCTATTCAAGTACATAAACTTACATAAACCACAAATAGTCTTTTTACAAGAGACACACTTATTAGATAGAGATATAAACAACTTAAATATTAATAATTACACAATACTAATAAACTCTCAATACAAAACAAAAAAAGAGGAGTAGCTATACTACTTCGCAACTCAACTATAACACCTAAAATAATTACTACTCATCAAGATACATCAGGTATGTTTTGTCTAGTTTCAATAGAGTTAAATAAGAGAATCTATACGTTAGTAAATCTATATTGGATCCCAGGACTAGGATTAAAAACAGTTAAACAGCATTTTGAAGTGATAATTCATTTAACTAAGGGTAGCCTGATATTGGCAGGAGACTTCAACTGTATAATGAATGAAAAAGATACAGATTCTAAATCCAAAAGAAGAAAACAACCCATCTCTAAAGCACTATCAAAATGTATAGATACATTGTATTTAAAAGATATAAATGAATTTGCAGAACCAGACTCACTAATCTTCACATTTTATTCTCATAGATATAAAACTAACTCTAGAATTGATAGAATATATGTTGCCAATGACCTAATAACATAAAATCATAAATTGTCCTTTATCTGATCATAATGCCATAGTCTTTGAGATAGAGCTTACACCATTTTATTCAAATCCCATTACTAGGATACCTTCCTATATCACAAAATTGAGAGATTTCAAAGAATTTTATGAAGAAACAATCAAAAACTTTCTAGAAATAAATTACACAGAAGATATTTCAGAAATATATGTCTGGGATTCATTAAAAGCAGTTACATATGGGAAGATATTATCCTGGTACATAAATAAAAGGAAGTTATGGAATAAAGATATGCTAGACTTACAAAACAAAGCAGATAAATTGAAACTGGAAATACAAAAGGGTAATGCTACTCAAGTTCAAGAACTTACACAAATCAATAAGAAGTATACAGAATTGCTACACCATAAGATTATGATTAACTTAGAAAAGATAAAATAAACTCATACTCTACTAATTCAGCACACCTGAGATACTTAACTAATAGAACAAAAAAATAATTAAATCTAAGCAAATAAAAGAAATATTTATTCCCAATACTAACAAAAGAGTTACGGAACTAAATGATATTTTAGAAGCATTCAGACTCCAATTTAACATTGATAATTCCATAAATACTCAAGATACACCTACTAAGGATATAAAAATACTTAGAAAACAATATTCATATTAAATTAACACAAGAACAAATAGACATTATAAACAAACCAATCAATATGACAGAATTAAAATCACAAATTAAAAAGCTCAAGACAAATAAAGCACCTGGCCCAGACAATATGCTACCAGAAATGTATAAATTAATACCCAATCAAGCCATATCTTTATTATTAAACGTATATGATATAGCCAATAAAGATTTGAATATACCACCCTCTTGGAAATATTCATTGATATCCCCAATTATCAAACCAGATAAAGATGAAAACAGTGTTCCTCATATAGGCCAATATCATTACTCAATATAGACTACAAGATGTTTATGGCTATATACAGATAGGATCAAACACTTTCTTCCTTTCTTAATTCACAAAGATCAAACAGGTTTTATTAAAGGAAGAAATACTTCAGATAATATTAAAAGAATACTAACATTAATAGATTATAGCAAACATAAAGTCCTAAATTTAAATGTAATCTCATTAGATATTAATAAAGCTTTTGATTCGGTTAACTGGAACTTTCTTTCACTAATTTTAAAAGAATATAACTTTCCTTCTAATTTTAATAATCTTATCCAAATACTATATGAAAAATCTACTGCATATGTTAAACTGGGATCATATAGATCAGGCCCTATAACAATAAAAAAGGTAACTAAACAAGGTTGCCCTTTATCACCATTGTTATTTGCATTACTCATAGAACCCTTTGCAAATCAAATCAGATCAAACAATAACATAAAGGGCATTTGTATTAATAAAATGTTAAACCTTAAAATCCAACTCTTTGCTGATGACATACTATTAACTCTCTCAGATGCAAATGTGTCTTTGAATGCTCTATTTAACTCCATGAATAAATTTCAAAATATTTCAGGCTTAAAATTTAATGAAAACAAAACTAAAATTATGCCCTGTAATTGTAAAAAAAAAAATAATATAAACAAAAGATTTTCCAAATATATAGTAACAGAAAGTAAATTATTATATCTGGGAATAAATCTACTCAATGAATTAACAGATTCTCTAATATTTAACTATAATAAAATACTAGACAAAATAGAACAAACAATTGGTTACTGGAATAAATATATCTTTTCAACAGCAGACAGATTATATCTTATTAAAATAAACATATTTCCCAAAATATTATACTTAATACAAAATTTTTCATTGCCACCTCCCAAATATATTATTCAAAGATACAATAAACTAATTTTAAATTTTCTATGGTTTCCAAATAAACCCCGTATAGCCTTAAATAAACATTTGCCAGATTGGGAAGATGGTGGAATTAATTTACGGATATTGATTTATATATTACCTCATCTGTTATTAAAAACATAACACTATGGTTAAATAATTCATACACACCTATATGGAAACAAGCCCATGAGCAGATTTACATAGAAATCAATTATAATCACATACAAGACAACTTAACAGTAATACCATCACCCCTTATATGGATGTTAAAAGATTATTTTTAGGAAAAGAAATAATATTAATAAATTGCCATCAAACTATGTAAGCTCTACACTTTCAGTGTTCAGAACATATATAAACAAAATACCAAATATTAATTCTTGGATTTTTCTTATTTTCCTATAGCTTTTACACCAAATATTCTAGATACATTCCAAATATCTAAAATAAATATACTTAAAGAAGAAACATTACTCTTTTGGCATCAACTTATAGAGAAAGGGAAAATTCTAACAAAGGAACAGATAATTTATAATTGTAATATAAATAAAGACAATTGGCTGTTTTACAAAATCTAAGGCATTTTCTTATAAATAAAATAGAACAAATGCAACCTTCAGTTAGACATGAAGCTCCAAAACTCATTGAATACCTTATTCTTATCACAAAACAGCCTTATCAGGGTACAGGTTATTTGTCTAATATCTATAAAATTGTTAAAAACAAAAACTATCATGAAAAATCATACTGGGATTATTATACTTTAATAAACAACCATCCTCCAGTTGAAGAAGAAAAAAGTAATATTCTAAAATCTTCCAAATTTTCTACATTATCAAAATACTGGCAATTATTCACTTGGAGATATCTACATAGAAGTTTCTATACACCACATAGGTTAGCCAAAATGTATTCTATTGAAGATCAATGTTGGAGATGCCATACCAAGATAAAAGCAGATTGGCAGCATGTTTTTTATGAATGTATATGTCTCAATATGTACTGGAAATCCATTAATTATTTTTTTCAGACTGTTTATAATGATAATTTTCAATTAACAAAGTCTTTAATTTTATTCAACTCTCCTATTCCAAACTGTGTACCAAAAAAAGACACTAAAATTCTATGGTCACTATTGGCTATTTCACATAAAATTATAACTATACACTGGAAAAATGAGGCTTCGCCTACGTTCAAGGAATTTGAGACTTTAACAACAACAGTTGCTCACATGGAAATATTAACAGTGAAGAACAGAACTAAAATATCTACTTCTTACTATTACTCTTGGATGAAAGTACTGGAAATACTTGAAAATATCGAAGAAGATATATCATCTTATGTTCCTAACTTTATATAATATAGAATTTCAATGTTATTTGCATAGACACCAATGTAAATAGTTATATAATGGTTTGAAGTTAGTAATGTTTTAGAATTGTAAATATGTTATTTATCTTTATTTCATGTAATGTTTAAGACATCTTATTTGAAATAATAAAAAAAAATATTTAGTGAAAGTGAATACTTCAAACAGGTCAGTGGAGTGGGAGTAGGAGTGGCGTGCACTCCCACTCTTGCAAACATAGTGATGTTAGGATGGGAGAAGAAGGCTATACTATATTCCAGCTATTCCCCACTATGGTCACACTAATTTTGATTTTTAAATGTCCTGTTTTTTGTATGGAAAGGAAACCCCACAGAGATTGAGTCAGTTTAGAAATACCTCCAGGGCACATCAACCTTCCTGAGGTTTACACACACTAAGAACATAGCATAAACTATCTGGACATTCATCTTAGAATACTGAATGAAACTTACACAACTATGATCTTCAGAAAGGATACATACTCTAATGGCTTTCTGCACTTTAACAGTGGGCATCCAGGTTACTGTAAAAGGAACTTGGTAAAGGGACAATTAATTTGTACAGCTAGGATAAACTCTAATGTAATTTAATTCCAAGAAGAACTGTACAAAATAACATCCATGTTATTAGAGAGGGGTTACCCACAGGAATTGTTAAGAACACTAAGGGAGGAAGTGGTGAGCAACAGAGACACCAGATACCCATGTATAAGGCAGAGTAAAAACATGGATACTAAGAGTTTTCAAAATGTTATGGTGATCAAGTTCAATGAGTGGGACAGGGACATAAAGAATAGAATTCTAAGGAATTGGGACATTCTACAAACTGATGAAGAGTTGTTCCAGCACATAGGAAAAACACCCACATTTACATACAAGATTGACAAGAGCATTAAACAAGTGTTAGAGAGGGACCCCAAACCCCATAAATTCTGGACAACCAAATGTGGTAGATGTAGTTGCTGCCACCAAATATTTAACAAAGGGGAACTTATTCTGAACAGCAGTTTCAACAACAAAATTACTTTTTCAAGATGAGATTGCAATACAAGTGGTGTGGTGTACTTAGACCTCTGTGACCCTTGTTGTTCATTTTATGTGGGGAAAATGGAGAGGAAACTTTCCAAAAGAATTTATGAACAGCTATACGACATAAGGAAATGCAATAAGAACAATGTGTTATACAAACACATTGTGTATGTGAGGGCCATAAGAAGTTTGTTTTTGGAATAGCAAAAGTAATTCCACTAGAAGCTGGGGGGGGGGGTGGCGTGCAAAATGAAAATAGAATACAAGGAACGTCTATGGCAATTTAAATTAGATGCAATGCACAAACCAGGTTTAAATGAACATGTCACGATCAATCCTCTGCTTAAAATAAGAGCTGCCAAACTGTAATATTTTTTACTAATTTTGCTTATTTTAATAGAGCAAATGGATTTTAAATAAAATTTTAAACAGAATCTTTGTACAATAGGCACATGTTGAAATGTGGATATATTTCTCTATGTCTTGTCACAAATACTGTAGGAAGACTTTGTTTTTATTAGGTTTTTACAATGCTTCTATCATATTGTTTTTTGTTTCAGACAGTTAGCAGGATTCACGAAGGCTTGCACGGAGTCTAAGAGTAGTGTAAGACTCCATGCAGCCTTAGCGATCCAGGAACAGCCCTAAAGTCCGTGTAAGAGACCAGCTAAAACGTCTCTTACACGGAGTGGGTGTGGATATGCTAATCACCTCACTTGCAGCCGAATAGCATGCAAATGAGGTAGATTAGCGATCCAGGAAGCCCAAAGCAGCCCGTGTAAGAGCCGTTTTAGCTGCAGAAATGTACTCAGTTGAAAACTGAGTACGTTTCTGCAAAAACCACAATGGAGCCATGTCAGATCCAAATAAAGGGTGCATATGTGTCAGGCAACATGCCAATGGCCAAATATGTGGCCATTGGCAAGGTACCCCGATGCAAATATTAAAAATATATATATTTTTTTCAGTGATCGCCGATGTTTAAACCCAGCACAGCCCCGCGCAAACGGGCTGCTGTATAAAACATAAAAATAAAGGTTATAAACCCACAAATGTGGGTTTTATGCAATACATGGGTTTACAATGCAGGGACCAGCAGACCAAAAACAACATGGCCACCGTTTAGTGGTTGCTAAGGGGGGAAGCTGAGTCTAAGACATGTAACTAAGCATTAGTAGGCAATCTGATGCAAATGAGTGTTAGGATACTGAATTCCACTGTCACATAGCAAATGAGCACATGCTGAGTAGTGTAAGCGTCACATAAGGGGGAGGAACAGAGTAGGAGATAGGTGACATCACAGGGGGGAATGGCAGAAAGAAATGCAGTTCATTGGAGGTCAGTATTACATGACAGATGTCAGACACATATCATGGAAAGAGGAGTGCCACAACATAAGCATGGGAAAGTCAAGAAATGGAAGGTGTACACTGTTGCCTACACCAAAGTTTCTTGCTGGGCGTGCATGCACATGTCTGTGCGCCATGAAGCGTGAGTAGGACAGTATGCACATGTGTAAGGCAGACTGAGCATGTGGGAGCATGTTGGTAGATGTTTAACACTGTTTGCATGGGTGTGCATGCATTTTAACCCGAATAAGCAGATTCTGAACCGTGTAAGCATGTGTGCGCGCGTGTAAGCCACTGTGAGCGTGTTTCTGCTGGTATGCACGCTGCTCCCCCCTGAGGAAACAGAAAGGAAAAAGGAAGCAACAGAATCCGTAGGAAGCTAGCAGGGAATACTGCTGGAGCTAGCAGGTGAAAACAATTAGAAGCAGGCAATTACACAGGCAGAATAGTAGCCCAGCCCAGCACTTAAAACTCTGCAAACAGCAGTGCAGGATGTTTCTCTCAAGAGACACTGCAAGACAGGAGTAAGCTATTAGAAGTGAAAACTGAAAAAGCTGAACTCAGAGCAGAAATTTTAGGGGCTGCCATAGCTGTCATAATGAGACATAGGCGACTTGCTGAGGGTGGTGACAATGCAGATGATGCCAGACAACCCACAGTGAGGAGAATGAGAAGAGTGTCCAGGCCCAGGGTCACCTACCATGGGTTACATGAGCTGGAGATAGTAGAGCACTATAGAGTGGACGGAGACCTCCTGCAGCAAATTGTTGAGCTGTGCAGGCCACGCCTCACACACAGAACCAACAGAGGAGAACCCATCCCAGTGGAAACCAAGGTATGTGTTCGCCTAAGAATACTAGCAAAAGGTACCTTCCAAAGACCAACTGGTGATATGATGGGGATATCACAGGCATCAGCCTCCAGGGTACTGCACCAGTTCCTGGATGCCATGTCAGCACATGTCGGTGATCATGTATATTTCCCTAATGCCCGTGAGGTATTGGCCAGCAATATGCATCTCTTCCAGCAAATAGCAGAATACCCTGAGGTAGTGGGTGCAATAGACTGCATGCACATACGCATCAAAGCACCAGCCGGTGAGCGGGGTAGGGCCTACATTAACCGTAAGGGCTTCCCCTCCATCAACTGCCAGGTCATGTGTGATGCCCAGGGCATAATAATGAATGTGTGTGCTGGCTGCCCTGGGAGCTACCATGATTCCCACATCTGGCATTTGACGCAGCTGTACCAGACATTTGCCAATGGGGACATCCCACACAGGCACCTAGTGGGGGATGCAGGTTATGCACTGGAGCCATGGCTGATGACACCCATCAGAAACGCGCACACACCTGAACAGGAATGCCATAATGAGGCACACGCACAAACACGTAATGTAATAGAGCATGTGTTTGGGCTGCTCAAGTCATGGTTCCGGTGTCTGGACACATCTGGTGGAGCCTTGCAGTACACACCAACTACATGTACCCAAATTGTCATGGTATGTGCTATGCTACATAATATGATCTTGCGAAAACAGCTGCAGCAGGACCAGCATAGGGCTGCGCCAAACAGCCCCCCACCATTGCCAAGGCCATCAGGCAGAGCGTGACTCGGAGGAGGAACAACCTGAGCCTGCCCCAGTAGGCAGAAGGAGGTGTGCCCAGTATGCCCTGGCCTTGGCAAAGAGGCAACGCATAGCACATACACTGGCTCAGTAGGAACCCTGGGAATGATACCCCCTCTGACTCACTCAAATAATAACAGGGATGCCTAAAATGACATGACCTGCTCACAAACATGTACAGGGAGTGTAATATGTGCATCCGACAGAGGCAGCCCTGCAGCACCACCTGAGGCATGAATGCCATGTGTTAAGTAATGTAACACCATGTACTATATGCACACCTGAGGACTGTGACTAACATCCTACCCTCACCAAGCATCATGCCACAATATGACAATGAGATGATCAATTGCAATAATTGGCTGAAGTATTGCAGTTAGTCAAAGGGGATCCAATGTGTGCCAGCCTGGGATGACATGCTGAGCATGACATGATGCTCCACCTGCTAGGACTGGCGTGCACCTATCAGTGCAGGCTGTATGGATACTGACAAAGGCTGTTGTTACCCACAGCGTGCCCTGAATAGGTAAGGCTCAAAACACAAATCTACCTCCATAGGTATCAGAAGGGATAAGAACCTAGATGTAATGCTACCCAATGCCAGAAGTCTAAACAGCAAGATGCATGCGGTCTAAACTCACCCAGCATGGAGAATGTTGATATCTGTGCTGTAACAGAAAACTGGGTCAAGGCTCACAACAGCACCCTAACACTACCAGGTTACACCTCATACTGTGCTGTACAGCCTCAAAACATGGAACAAGCTACAAAAGGAGGGTGACTAGCAATAATTGTCAAGGATAACCACACCCCCATGTTGGTACCACAACAAGAAGCAGCATGGACTAGCCATGGTCAAGTAACAGTGGCTAAAACTGCCTCCCAGTTTATAGCCTGCTACAGACTACCGTCACAACACCAGGAATTGCACCTGGCCTATGTTGGAATACATGAATATATCATGTCCTCCAAACTACATTATATTGGGTGACTGAAAATACCCAGACATAGACTGGGAGCATTATACTAGCTCCAACACTGTAGGACAAAAGTTCATAGAATCTATAAACCAAAATGCCCAGGAACAACATACCACTCCCACAAGAGGGGTAAGCATACTGGATGTGATAATCAGCAACATGGGTACTGGATGGCAAGATGAGAAGTGTATTGCTCACTGGTAAGACCAGACCATAGATTAATCACACTGGATATACACATCCTGACCACAGTCCCTGGCCAGAAAACCACAGTGAAAAACATGTGTGAAGCAAAAGTTGCACTCCTCCAAACTGATGTGGAATCCATTAAAGGCCCTGTGCAGGTACAAAATCTGGGCCACACCTCAGAACCTGTTATACAGACATTCCATGAACACTGCCAGGAATGCTTGGATTATGCAATCCTAAATTAAAACAAGACACAATGCCATACACGCAGGCATCTGGCATGGTGGACTCCAGCCATTACCAAACCATGTAAGAGAATGAGGAAGCTACTACATGATAAAGCAAACATAAAAAAGAAGTAATCACTGATCAGTAGTATGGCAATAAAATATGTCCACACATACAATCCACTAAGGCCAGCTACAACAAGTTGAATCTGTGAATCTTGAGGCAATGTTACACCTGCCCCAAGTACACAGACAACCCTCAACTACCCCCAAGAAATACAAATATATGTGAGAGATGCAACCATTTATCCAAACTGGAGGCTGAGCTCCCTCAACTCAGTACTCCCAAAACTAGTCAGGAGGAGAAGGTAACCACACACACCACAAACCCAGTCCCACATAGACCTATGACAACTGCAAACCAAAGACATAAACACAGAAAAACATTCCCAGAGGCCCAAATTACAAACACACCACACCAACAGAGGCCTCCAAAGCAGACACCCAATCAAACAACCTCCAAACATAGCACATGCAACACATAGTACATAAAGCTGGTGTGCCAAACAGTCACAGGCCAGAAGGAGAAACAACATGCCTGATACAGTTGTAATAGGTGACTCCATAGTGAGACATGCTTTTGTCCCGCACACCAGACTGAACAAGGGAAAGGGTACACTAAGCTGCCTGTAGGCTGCTACAATACGTCACATAACACAAGTATGCAGGTCACCCCAAAGCAAGTAGAAATATGATGCAGTCATAGTCCATGCTGGTGTGAATGACCTGAGATGTACCTCCCCGAACTACATGAAAAGAGACATAGATGAGCTCTCCGATTATGTAGTCCAGGCTGGTATGACACTGACCGTTTGCAGCATCCTACCCTCACCAAGAATGATGCCACAGTACAAACACAGAATGATCAGTTATAACAAGTGGCACAATTGCTGGTGTCATTCCAAGGGGATCCAATGTCTGTCTGCTTGGGATGTCATGCTTGACAAGCCACGCAGTTGTTCCAGGGATGGCTTGCACCTGTTAGCCCTGGGCGTCTGGATATTGGATAAGGGTTTTGCCACCTCCATAGAGCCTTTCGTAGGCAAGGCTGAAAAGACTAATCCACCACCCTAGAAAACATAAGTGGAAAGAAACATAAAGGTAATGCTGACCAATGCCAGATGCGTAAACCTCAATATGCATGCTCCCAAGGCCCTCCCCAGTATGGAGAACATCGATGTCTGTGCAGTGACAGAAACCTGCTGCAAGCCTCCTGACAGCACACCAGCACTACCAGGGTATACCACATATCATGCGTTATGGCCCCAAAACCTGTAACAAAACATAAAAGGAGGGTGAGTATCCATATTCAGCACAGACACGCATACGTCCAGGTAACTGACAATGCACAAGGCATTGGAGTCCACCCATGTGCAACTAACCGTAGGCAAGACTGCTGTACAGTCTGTAGCATGCTACAGACCACACTCTCACACACAGGAACCCCACCCAGCCATCCTGAAGACACTGGACAGTATGAATGTCCCACCAAATACCAAACAAGGTACTCACAAATTGCCACATAGGTGGTAAACCATTATGTATGGAAGGAGTAATCAGGGACCTAGGGACACAAGTGGACAGTAACCTGTTATGTAACACTCACATTGCCAATGTGGCTAGGAAGACTGTCTATATTGGACACCGTATCATGAAAGGATTCACATTGACGTCAACAGAGGTCATTGTGCCCCTATACTGTTCTCTTATCGGACCCATAATCTAGTACAATGCCTCATTTGGGATGTACCTTACCTGACACCTGCAGCAGTTAGAAAGACCTCAAAGGTACCTCACCAAGAGGATAAAGGGTCTCAAATATATGTCATATGCTGCCTGGCTGTAGACACCCCAGCTGAATGCAGTCACATACTGCCTACACAGAGGCATTGTATGTCTGTTGTACAAGGCCATGTCCAACACAGGAGTAATGGACATGCTCCACCCCAGAAAATTCAAAGCCAACGGAGTTGTGAGAGTGAGAGATGTCAACCTCAACACATAATGAAATAGGATGTGATGGAGGGACAGATACATAACCCAGAGGCTCCCCACACCCTGGAACAGAATCCCACTCCATGTTAGGCAGAGCCCCTCACTGACACTCTTCAACAGGAATCTTGCCAAGTGGATGGATGATCGTAGATTTACACTGGGGGTCTTCCCTGTGTCATGTCCAGACAGAGGCACAGCAAAGCAAATCATAAATGGCCATAATATTCACATAGCAAGGGGTGGTGAAAGCCACACACACTCTGGCTAGGCTTACAAATGCCCTAGGGTGGATAGCCTAGTATGAACCTATGAACCTATGAAGATACAAATTGTACAGGACACTAAGGATAATCCCAAGGCTTCCTCAACTGATGGTAGGAACCGTGTTGGGAATTCACAGATATGCTCTGAATCACACAAATATTACAAACAACATACCAAACACACACACATATTGCCAACATACATCCTGACAGGTGCAGTGCAACCCCAGAATGCAAAATATCTATCACAGCAGACTGCTGGCCCCCTGACATTGCAGATGCTGAGGTAACAGCCAGCATCTACAAAGCAAAACACACAGCAGCAATGGTATGAGATGGTGTCCTGGGCTGAGTCCAACATGGACTCCAAGAAGAATGGAATGCCAAATCACACTACTGCTCAATGTCAGCCTTACCACAGGATATGTACCCAAAAAGCAGTGTACAGCAACAGTGGTCATTCTCAACAAAGGTGTTGCCTGAATGGATACTGAAAACTACCACCCCAGAATCCTGAGAAGCTTGGTCTGCACAGCTATGGAAAGGATCAGCATGTACCGCAGACATAAAGATATTGGGGACCTACTGACACCGGACCCTACCCAGTGTGGCTTTCTTAAGTACAGATCCTGCCCCTAAACATGTTTGACTCATTTGAAACAGTCATTAAGGTCATTGATGAGGGCAATGTGGTCCACACAGCGTAGCTGGACCTTGCAAAGGCTTCCATACAATACCCTATGTGTTCATTATAGATATGCTCACCAGCTTAAATATAAACCCCTATGTCAGTAGAGGGGTTGCAAACCAGACCAAGGACAGAACTGACATGCTCAGACGTGCTGCAGCCATGTCAGACTACAAACCAGATATAACTGGCATCCCACAAGGCTTGGTCCTGGGACCTCCCTCATTTGGTATATATGTCCCATAGGTACAGGCCAACATGGAAGGACTGTGTCTGAACATGTTTGCAGAGGACTACAAACTGCCCACCATATCTGACCCTCCAGCTGAAACAAGCATCCCACAAAAGGGCCACATAGAAACAGACAACTGGTGCCATAGCCATGTCAGCAAGCTAATTGCAGAAAAGTGTATAGTCAACCCCCGTGGATATACAGTAAGTGCCCACCAATTACCACATAGGTGTTAACCCATTACATACTTAACATGTAATGAGAGACCTGGGGACACAAGGTGATAGATATCCTGCATTGGACAAACATGTGGGTGTACTGTTTACAGAAACATACCATATACCCACCTAATCATGAAGGTTGTCAGATCTAGATAAGGGGAGGTCATTGTGGCTCTGCAGTCATCCTTCATCAGCGTTACAATTGACTACAATAGCCCCTGTGGGATGTACCTCAGCAGACACCTCCATCAACTGTAAAGTCCCCAACAGTACCTCACCAGGAGTATCAAAGAGCTTGAACAGATGCCATGTGTTGCCTGATTAAACAAACTGCAGCTACACACACTATCATACTGCCCACCCAGAGGCAAGCTGTGCCTGATGTATAAAGCCATGTCCAAGCTGGAATCAATAAACATGCTGCACCTTGTACAATCTGAATGGCAGTGAGCTATGCACATGAGAGACCTGAACCCCAGCACTGACATACATAGGACAAGCTGTACTGCATGATCCATAACACAGAAGCCACCCCCACTCATGAGTAAACTCCCAGTACACGTTATCCATAGAGTCACTCATCGATTCTCCTCAAGAGGAATCTTGATGAGTGGATGGGAGATGGTAGGTTTACCCTGGGTATCACTGTTATGTCACAGGTAGACGGAGGCACAGTATACTAACCATGACATATGTCATGGCAAACTACACTTACAATGTGTGTTGAAGGACAAACACACTCTCCGACTAGCATTAGAAATGGCCTAAGGCACATCGCTAGTGTTTGCAAATGTACACCTATGTTGTGGAATACACTACCAATGTTGGACAAGCCTGGTTTAAGTAGTTCATATCTGAACATAATGCAACATGGTCAGATGTGCACAACTGGCCCCTAACCAGGCTGCTGTGCTCACTATGGAACTGTAAAGCAGGGATAGGACTAAAGCCCAGGATACTATCCACCACAGTGAAAGTACTGAACCAGTACACTATACGGTACTACAGTGTTAGGTCAGTATGAAAGGATGTTGACAACTGTATGCAAAGTATCCCATGCAAACCCTGCAGGCACAGTATAATCCCTGTTGTGTTCACACACAAAGCAGTTGGACAGTAACTACACAACATGACACACAACACACAACCATAAACGGGAGATATTTGTTGAAGTTCACACTCATCCACAAATGTGGTGGGCTGCAGAGTTCAACATATGGAAAGCTCACACTGGGCATGCTCGCACACTTTGATTAATGAGACATATGTCAGACAACATGCCATGGGAAGGCTGAACTGGGCATGCTCACACACTTAGGCCAAATCTCAGTTTAGCAGTTGGCCACACATATCTGGTATTTGTACGTGTTATTCCATGAACCAACCACATTACAGCAATCTGCCCAGTGCACACAGTTAAATGACTACAGAGACATACGTGATATAGTGGATCCCTCCCATATGCAAACATCTTCCACAGATACACAAGTTGTTCATATAAACAGGGAATGCTATGGCAATAAAGACCTGAAAACAGTCTATCAGCAACAAATAATGTGCATCTGACAATTAAACATATGGGTGTAGAGGTCAACACTAGGCTGTTTGCCCTAGGGAATGACAGCTTAGCCAGAGTGTGCTTGGCGTCTGCCTCCCCAGTACAGTAGGCTACTGTGCCACTGTAAAGTAGGTCAGATAAGGCACCGTGTGAGGCTAGTGTGCTGTGCCTCTGTCAAGCAGGGACACAGTAGAGATCCCAGGGTTTGAATTTGCTAAGCCACAGCCATGTTGTTGGTGTGTGCTGGAAGAGGGTTGCTGAGGACCTCTAACAGTAAGTGGGCATCAATAACAGACTGAGGGGAGCCTTATCTGCATTGTCTGGACAATTTCACTGTCAACACTGTGTCTTGATGATTATGAGGGATTGAAGTGTTGTGCCGGTACTGTTCAGAGATGTCCTCCCTCTGTGGGCTACTGCTCTGCAATGTATTAGCTCACTCTGTCTGTTGGACAGCTCATATATGGCTGGTGTACATCTGACAGGTGTCCTGTTGTGGAGCAGTCATGGGTATATTTGGGATAGCATGATCAATGCAAACCTTCCACATGCTCATAGAATGCAATTGTCAAGGATTATGCAGAGTGGCCTGTATACTCCCCCAGCATGGGTCCTTTGAAGTCTTCAACCCCAGTCTTCACAAGTGTAAAGTCTGCTTTTGATAAATACAGTTTGTTTGCAGTGACAACCTTGCCTGGGGGTGGGGATGGGATATGGATGGCCAGGGAAAGGTGGGTATAGTCAGATATCAACAATGGTGGTCTACCTCTGGTGTGGAACAGTGAGTACCCATGTTGTAGATGGTCAGGTGCAATATGTATTCCCCCTTGTGGCTGTGTTGAGTGGTTCTGCCATAGCACATGGACTAGATGTACATACCTCTGTAGAAATAATGATGTCTGCACCCTATAAATACTGCATGTGCAGAACAGATGCCCAGTAATTCGGATAGCGTGCTCTGCTAATGCGTCTTCCTCAAGAGTCATAATATAGTTCGGTAGGGGTTTGAATCCTGCAAATGCTCAGTGTGTGTGTAGGTGGATGAGTGGGGTTGGTGTGTGTGAAAGTCTGTGTGAGGGAAATGTCCCTTTTGGCAACTGGGAAAACACACTACAGGATGCACATTCCCCTTTCTAAACACTGATGATGTCAGCACCCTATAAGTACAGCAGGAGAAGGGAAACCTCCCAGTAATGCAAATAGCGTGCTCCGCTAATGCATCCATCTCGAGTGTCATAACATAGTTAGATAGGGGTTTGAATCCTGCAACTGCTCAGTGTGTGTGGAGGGGGTTAGTGTGTGTGCAAGTCTGTATGAAAGAAATATCCCTTTTGGCATCTAGGAGAACACACTACAGGATGCACATTCCCCTTTCTAAACACTGATGATGTCAGCACCCTATAAGTACAGCAGGAGAAGAGAAGCCTCCCAGTAATGCGAATAGTGTGCTCTGCTAATGCGTCTGTCTTGAGTGTCATAACATAGTTAGGTAGGGGTTTGAATCCTGCAAATAACAAGTGGGAGAGGGTGAAAGTAGTGTGTGTGCAATTACATGTGTGAGAGAACTGACCCTTTTGCCAACCAGTACAACACACCAGCTGCTGCATACTCCAATCTCTACACAGAGATGATGTCAGCACCCTTCAAGTACAGCGGAAGAGGGAAAATCTCCCAGTAATGCAAATAGCACGCTCTGCTACTACGTCTCTCACTACTGTCATAGCACAGTTAGTTATGGCATTGGATTCCAGACATGCCACGTGTGTTTTTGTCACACAGAATGCTCATGTGTGTGGGTTGTTTTTCACAATAATGCATGACATCGATTAAACCAGTAATGGCAATGGACACAGATGATGTATGTGTGTGCCAAGTACACATATGTACCTGTGACCTTCAATAGTTACCATGTCTGATGCCTGCCACATGTGAATACATGGTATTTGCACTGGATAACATTATGACTGTGGTCTTCTGTGTGGGTGCTGCATGTGGTATGTGTATATACAGTGTGATATGTAGATGGTATCAACCTAGCAGCAAGGGATACACATCTGGTCTGGGGCATATAGTCTACATGTTGTTGATGAACAGGTGCTGCATGTTTTCACCTGTTGTGGGAGTGGTAACAAGTTGTTCCATAGCAATGCAGTGACTACATGCTAGGAACCTTTCAGCTAGGGTGTTAGCTACAGTAATTCATCAGCATTCAGTAATACGTCAGCATTCCTGGTGAAGGTATGATGCCAACCAAGGTCAGGGTCATACCAGCCTGTGCCACATGCTCAAGGAGCCCTTCCATGTTCCCTATCATGTAGTCCAGGGAGGTACATCACAGGTCAGCCATAGTGGCATGGACAATGACTGAGTCATATGTGTCCATGCCTCTGACTGACCTGTATGCTTGTGTTATGTGGTGGACCATAGTGCCCCACGGGCATATCACTGTGACCTTCACCTTGTCCAGCCTGGCGAGCGTGACCTCACTGTACCGGACAATAAATGTACCTAACACAACTGTAGCAGGTGTGTTGTCTAGCTGTACAGGCTGTGACTGTTTGGCACACAGGATTTGTGTGCTATGTGTTATGTTTGATGTGTTCTAGCATAACGTATGCCTCTATGTCAGCTGCAGAGGTGTCTGCCGCTCAGGCAGGATACTATTGTTAGGCTCCACAAATGGCCCAGTGTGTTCACGTGCTTGTATTGCTGTCAGTGTAGGTCTACATCAGACTGGTATTGTAGTCACTGTAGTATTTCATGCCACCTGACAGGTTATGCCAGTTCTGGGTTCAGAGTGCTTAGTCCCCAGTTTGGCTATGTGGTTCCATCTCATACATGTGTTGTACGTCCATGTGTAGGGGAGAGGGTTGACTGTGTGCATGTGGCAGCTGTGACATTGCCACATGACCCACATATTCCACAACTGTACCATAGAGGTGACTGACAACTGACCTTTGCACATGCTACCATAGTATTGTGATTACCATGGTGATTAACAGCACATAGGGCCAATGGGGAACAAGGTACATAGGTTCATAGGTTCATACTAGGCTATCTGCCCTAGGGCATTTATAAACCTAGCCAGAATGTGTTTGGCTGTTGCTATCCATTGTAAATTTATCCTACTATGCTCTTTTTCGAGGTTAGTATACTGTGCCTCTGTCTAACAGTGACACAGAAGTGATACCCGGGGTAAACCTACGATGTCCCATCCACTCATCAAGATTCCTCTTGAAGAGAGTCAATGAGGGACTCTGCCTAACCTGGACTGGGATTTTATTCCAGAGTGAAGGGAGCCTCTGGGTTATGAATCTGTCCCTCCAGCATGTCCTATTTATTTCAGTGCTGAGGTTCAAGTCTCTCGAGCATGTAGCTCGATGGGATTTGGATATTCTGAGGTGCAGCATGCCCATTAATTCCGGGTTTGACATGGCTTTATACATCAGGCACAGATCGCCTCTGAACAGGCGGTATGCCACTGAGTAGAGCTGGTGTTTCTTTAACCAGTCAGCATATGGCATCTGTTTGAGCACTTTGATCCTCTTGGTGAGGTACTTTTGGGGTCTTCCCAGTTGCTGCAGGTGTCTGGCAAGGTACATCCCAACAGGGGCATTGTACTCAATTATGGGCCTGATGAGGGATGAGTAAAGAGGCACGATGTCCTCCCCTGATCTAGATGTGAATCCCTTCATGATGAGGTGGGCTATATAAAATGCTTTTCTAACCACTTTGGCCACGTGGTTGTCAAATGAGAGATTTCTATCAACTTGGGTCCCCTGGTCCCTAATTACTTCTTCTGTACTTAATGGATTACCACCTATGTGGTACTTTGTGGGCACTTTGGTTTTGCCAAAGGGGATGACTATACACATTTTGGCATTCAGCTTGAGGCCATGGCTCTGGCACAAGTTGTCTGTTTCTATGAGGCCCTTTTGGAGGATGCTTGTGTTGGCTGGAGAGTCGATTATGGCGGCCAGTTTGCAGTCATCTGCGAATTTGGTCAGCCACAGTCCTTCCATGTTGGCCTGTACCTCCGATAAATATATACCGAACAAGAGAGGTCCCAGGACTCAGCCTTGTGGGACACCACTTGTAACTGGTTTGGAGTCTGGCATGGCTCCAGCAATTCTAACCATGTGGGTTCTGTCCTTGAGCCAGTGTGCAATCCATCTAGTGACATAGGGGTTTATATTTAAGCTGGTGAGCTTCTCTAGAATGCCCGAGTGGGGTATTGTATCGAAGGCTTTTGTGAGGTCCAGGTAGGCTGTGTGGACCACCTTCCCCTCGTCAATGGCCTTGGTGACTGTTTCAAGGAAATCAACCAGGTTTGAGAGGCAGGATCTGCACTTAACAAAGCCAAACTGGGTATGATCCAGTATCTGTAGGTCCCCAATATCTTTATTTATGAGGTCCATGATGATCCTTTCCATAGCTTTGCAGACCAAGCTAGTCAGGCTTATGGGGCAATAGTGTCCAGGATCCATTGAGGCACCACCTTTCTGTAGAGGGACCACTGTTGCTGTACGCCACTCTTTGGCCACATATCCTGTAGTAAGGCTGGGATTGAACAGTAGTTTTATGTTTGGGTAAAGCTCTTCTTGGAGTTCATGTAGGACACAGCCCAGGACACTGTCTGGTCCCATTGATGCAGTGTTTATTGCTTTGGAGAGGGCGGCTCTTTCCTGAACATCTGAGATGTCAGGGGGGCTGCACTCTGCTGGGATAAATATTTGCTCTTTCGGTGTGGAGGGGGGGAGTTTGCACTGAACCTGTCAGCTAGGATGTTGGCAATGTCTGTGGGTTTGGTGTTTCTATTGACATTTTGGACTACCTCTGAGCATATCTGGGAATTACCACCCAGGTTCCTAACATAACTAAAGAAAGACTTGTGATGATGCTTAGTGTCCTGTGCAATTTTCTCTCGAAGCTGGCCTTAGACAATCTTATGAGTGCCCGTAGTTTTTTGCTAATGTTGATCAGTGATGCCTTCCCTTTTTGGGATTTTGCTGTATCATTTAGTAGCTTCCTCCTTCTATTGTATAGTTTGTTTATGGCTGGGGTCCACCAGACAGGGCGTCTGCCTTTGGAGGTTTGGGTCTTGGTTCTATTCGGGATTGCATGATCCATGCATTCCTGAAGGTGTCCATAGAATGTGTTTATAGAGGAATCTGCTTTCTGGTCCGTATTTTCCACAGGCCCAGGGGCTTTGAAGGTTTCCACCTCAGTTTTGAGGAGTGTGAATTTGATTTAGAGAAGTTGTTCACTGTGGTTTTCTGGGCAGGGGGTGGGGTCGGGATGTGAATATCCAGTGAGATTAGTTTATGGTCTGATCTTACCAGTGAGGGATACACTTCTGGTCTGGAGCATAGAGTCCCCATGTTGGTGATGATCAGGTCCAGTATGTTTTCCCTTCTTGTGGGAGTGGTAACAAGTTGTTCCATAGCATTTGAGTTCATATATTCTAGGAATCTTTGGGCTAGGGTGTTGGAGCTAGAGTCATGCTCCCAGTCTATGTTTGGGTAGTTGAAGTCACCCAATATAATGGTGTTTGGAGAGACCTTCATATTTTCCACTGTTCTCAGGAAGGCCGAGTGCGGTTCTTGGGTTTGGCAGGGTGGTCTGTAGCAGGCTATAACCTGGAAGGCAGTTTTACCTATTGTTAGTTGCACATGGATAGGCTCTGATGCTTGGTGCTTTGCCACCAACCTGGAGGTGTGGGTATCTTTGATGAATATCAATACTCCCCCTCCTTTTGTGGTTCGGTCCAAGTTTTGGGGCTGAAAAGCATGGTATGAGGTATAACCTGGTAGTGCTGGGGTGCTCTCAGTAGCCCTGAACCAGGTATCTGTTACTGCTTCGATATCGATGTTCGCCATGCTAAGGAGAGTTTTGAGTGCATGCATCTTGAGGTTTAGACTGGCGTTGAGTAGCATTACTCTTAGTTTCTTATCCCTTGTGATACCTATGAAGGTGGGTTTGTCATTTGAGCCTTGCCTAACAAAGGCACTATGGGGGTAGCAAGAGCCTTTGCCAATATCCCAAAGCCCAGGGGTGACAGGTGCAAGCCGTTCCTAGCGAAGCAGGTGATTCAACAGAAGATGAGTATGTGAGGGTGTAGTGCCTGTGATTAGTAAGCAGTGGCATATATGACTGCTCACGTGGACAAATGCCAGGTAAGTCATATGCAATGTGTCACAGGCAATGTACATGTGAACAGGACAAACAGTGATGTTCTGTCAAGTGAGACATGGACATACATATAGTAAGCTATGCAAATGTCACTAGGAGTCCACAGAAGCTCTGTAACTATGCATTGCAGGTGGGATCAGTATTCCAGGGTAATTGCAAGCAAACATGCATGCAAACAAAGCTACAGTAAGCAGGGCTGCATGTAGTCTATTGTACAACAAACAAGCTGTACCACTTCCAGTAGGTAACACTGAAAATATGCAGGCACTATGCACATGTACATGGAAATACACAGGTCAGATGGCTAGGGTCCAGTCTCAGCGCACACAAGTGTACAGACCATGTACCGTCAGGACGTACAATAACTGGATGGAAACCCATGTGCTCATACCTGCAGTAATACACATGTCAAATAACAGACACTGAGCCTTCACTCAGTGGTTCCATACTTAGTAGGATGTATGCTACCTGGCCTGCCACCACAGTATCCCTGACATGTATGGGGACTCTCCCTCCTGTGATAGTTAGTTTTGTGTGTTGGGGCTGTCTAGCATGGTATGAGATGTGAGCTTGCAGTGCTAGGGTGCTCCTGTGTGTCCTGTACCAGTCGTGTAGTACTGCACACATATCAACATCCTCAAACATCCGCATTGCAGAGTCCAGTGTGGGCAACATGCCACTTGCAGTTTACATGTCCATCATTGCATTAATACTTTCATTACCTTATCCCTGTGCTACCTATGTATGTAGCCTTCTGTTGACATCCTTACCACCAGTATGCCAACATGTGCAGATGATACACTATGGTACTTACCATGGGTGTAGACAACAGTACATGACAATCATACCCTTACTGCATCAGGCATGCTGTGATATACCCACAATTATTTCAGCACACAGTACTGTTAACAACATGATACTATTACTACACATCTATGTAGTCACGCTGTGCATCAGCAACATGTTAACCTGTACCTGCACTGATGTTACAGATTGCAGGAGGTGGCACAGTTTCATCATTTGCACAGGGTGTGAACTTGGTATGCCTGAGTTAGCCACCGATACCACCAATTGACATGTATGTGTATGTGTGTTGGTGAGGGACAGCAGTACAAGGTGGGGCAATGTTGATGCAGTGTGTGCATCTATGCGGTAGCCCTAGGTGTTGTCAATTCGCATGTGTGTATCGATGCACACAGTTCCACCTCATGGCTGCCATATACTGGTGTTTGTGGACAGCCACAGACTGTACCTGCCAGGTCATAGAGATCAGTGTCGCTGGCCACGGACATGGTACCTGTGCCTTGCAGGGGTGCTACGGACTGTATCCGGTACCAACCCAGACTGGGTACTGTCATCAGAAGCAGGTGTTCGTTGGCTGGACACAAATCCCTGTCGGGCCTGTCCAGAGCCACGTGCATGTGGTCTCCTGAGGCGGTCTGATGACAGCACAGACTCAGCACTGGTGGGGCTGCTGCTGGCACTATGGGGCGGCCGCGGCCCTGTTGTCATCCGCGATGACTGCCAGCTGCTGCTGTTGCTGGCATACGCCCACGTTGACGCCTCAACCGTCCACCATCGCCCTGGCTCATGGACATGTAGTTGTGGAACCGGTCTAATATGTCCCCACAACGTCTGTCTATGACATCGGTGAAATTACGGATGGCAGCCGCAATGTCACGCATACTGTCAGTCATGGCTGGGCGACATGCTGTCAGCTCCCTCAGACCCTGTCTGGTGTACCGTTCCATACATGACTGTGCCTGCATGACAGCCCGAAACATAGCTGAGGTTGTAAGACCTCTGTGGGTAAGTCTGACAGAGGCAGTATGCCCACGGATGCTCCCACGAGAACCCCTGGACATCTGTCTGTGTGGTACCATCTCAGGGCGATGCCCATGGCTGCTGTGTGGGGAGGCATGTGCCACAGATACCACATTACCCTGGTCAATGCCCACTGTATGCTGTCCATCACCTAGGGACATTGGTGACAAAGGGTGTATTGGCAGGATAACTGTGCGCATTGATGGGGTTGACAGCTGTGTACTGTCAATCGGCTGACCAATGATTGACCCTAGCATACCTTCCTGTGCCATTACACAGATGTCATCATTATCAGTAACCATGGCACCTGCTTCAGATTCCCTGCTGCATGACACCAGAGCAGCACCAGAACCTGTGGGAGGGAAACAGGAAACACAGTTTACAATGTCTACACAATATTACCAGTGATGCACACATCCACACATGCACAGGTCCAGATATGCACATGCACACATGCACACATGCGCACATGTGCACATGCACACATGCACACATGCACACATGTGCAGGTGCACACATGCACATGTGCACACGTGCACAAATGCACACATGCACACATGCACAGGTGCACACATGCACACATGCACACATGCACACGCACACATGCACACAGTTGCACACAGTTGCTCACAGTTGTACACTACTTAGTATGCGAGATATCAACACAGAGACACAGACACATCTGCATGCATACACAGAGCACTACTAAGTGAGCCTAATATTACTATTACTATCAAGACTATTAAAGGTATTGTTAATACACACTCACCAGCATGGATAGGCTGCATTGCTGTTACACCGGAGGGACCTGCAGAAGTGAGGAAACTAATGTCAGTGGGCACAACTGTGCCATTGATACTGAGTATGATACAGGTCAGTAGTACAACAGTCGCCTTTCACAGGTCAGCTGCTGATATTGAGGATATCACACTTGCACATTAAATACTATGATGACAGCTACAATTCAAGGACACACCTCACACATGCATTAACTACCAGTGTACACAACAGTCAACTATACATATGGCATATTACCTGCACGCTCATAGTCTTGCTGCTGCGTGGCTCCAGCCTCCATCATAATGCATGTCTGCTGCTGTTGTTGTTGTTGGCATACTGGAGCCACTACACTCATGAGTAGTCCCTCCAGTCTGGTGAGTGGGGGATGTGTAGCCACCCCACCACCTGTGGCGACCTGTTGCCTGTGGATATCCGGACCTTGCGCTGATGGACATTTCTGATTAAATCACTGCAGTGATGTCGTACCTGTTCATATGTCCTACTATGCATGCCTATGTCATTTACCCGACGGACCAGGTCTTGCCACAGTACAGCCCTCTCCTGCTGATTCTGGCTGGTGCGGGAAAAGAGTATTGCATAATCCCGCACCAGGCTCTGGTGTATCTCCTCATCCTCAGCTGTGGAGTAAGCTGGATTTCGCGGGTGAGCCATGTTCCTGAAAAAGGAAATAACCTGATATCAGCAATATATGTCAGCAGAATTTGGCACACATACTACACATGCTACTCGACTGTTATGATCACATATCTCACATATATAGCATCTGTCTGTCTATTGCTGGATACACATGTAAATGGCCAGGTATCAGTGCTCATCCAGCAACTGTGCAACAGTACCTGGCACACTCCATACGACATACTACCAAACCTCAGCAGTCAGAACACTGATTCAGGTCCAGAGCACCTCCTCACTCTGGGGGTTTGTATCTAGGTACTGTATGGGCTACATCATCAACTACTGTGAGCTGACCACAAACTAATTGCCCTGGATATACATATCCCACCTCCACCACCAGCACAAACGACTATAGTGAATAACATTGCACATGCAAACTTTACACTTTGTAACAGTGACATGGTATGCTTTCAGCCCACTGGGCCAGTGGAAGACACAACCCACAATGCTGACCCCTTCACAAATGCTTTCTACGGACATCTCCGAGAATGCATGGATCATGCAGTCCCATATATGGCCAAGACACTCTCCACAAAAGTACAGCATCCTGTCTGGTGGACCCCAGCCATAGACAGATTGTATTACAAAAGATGGAAGCTACTGAAAGACAGAGCATAATTCCATAAAGGGAAGGCATGTCTGAGCAGCACTAGTAAGGATCTATTTTCCCTCATACAAACATCCATGGGCAACTTTGAGAGAGAAATCAAGAGGGACACTACAGATAACCACAAGGCCTTCTTCAGTTATGTTAGCAACCTGGTCAGAATCCCTCCACTATGCTCATAGTTAGTACACAACAACAAATAATTCACTGAAACCACAAATATTGACAACATTGTGGAAGACAGGTTCAGTGCAGGTTTCACCCCTCCCTCTCCCCCAAAATAAGACATAGTTATCCCAGCTGACTGTAACCTCCCTGTCATCACAGATGTCCAGGTGAGAGCCGCCCTCAGTAAAGCAGAATACACAACATGAATGGGATGGTATCCCCGGTTGCATGCTACATGAACTCCGACAGGAGCTAAACACACATATAGAAGTGCTATGTAACACTAGCCTGACTACAGGATATGTACCTGTACACTGGTGCACAGCAGCAGTGGTTCCACTCCACAAAGGAGGCACCTCAACATACCAATACAATACAACACAATACAATACATTACAATACAATACTAAACAATATGCTATTGCCCCTGGGACTACAGCAGCATACTGTTCTGCTACCCTGACCATTGTGACACATGTGGTGTGATGGTACCTGCTGCTGTCAAACAGTTACACAGGGTGACTCATATGGCATATTACTTATCTGACTAACATTCAGCAGGGGTATGTGTGACATGTACTCATGGGGAGTCTTGCTTCTTAACACTGTGTGGTTTATTGCAGGGTATGTCTTATCTGTGGGTAGGAACCTTTACCTTCACATGTGCTTTCTATTGCAGTGGCACGGACGACACACAGCAGTCATTTAGGTTGTGGATGGTGTGAGGTGTTACTATGGTTTTGGACATCTGTCATGGGTGTGACTTAAGTATGTAAATCCAGGAGTGGTAACCTCTATATGGGTAGTATGTGTGTACTCTGTGGTGTTGTCAGTCACTGTGCATTGGTAATTTGTTTGAGTGCATTGTCACAGTGTTGTATATGTCACTGTGTCCTTCTACATATCTGTAGCTGTCATGTGAGGTACATACCATGGCAGCCATTATGTGGTGTGGAGGGGTACACTGACCTACATGTCCATAGCTGACACACCATGTCTGCTGACACATACCATGTGCAGGTATTCCAGGAATAGTGTGCCACTGTGAATATCATTGGGGGGACTATTGTACACATTTATGACCCTGTTCACCCCTGACACATGCAGTGGTGGGCAGCCAATCACATATCTGGTGGTTACTGGTGTAGGTGATTTGAAATGGGGTATGGTACTCCAGTTTTTACACTGGTGTTCACTCCATGCCTTTGTCACCAGGCACCTGTTGCAATACATCTGTACACATGTGCCTCACTCAGAATATATATACATCTCTCTCTCTATATATATATATATATATGTATATATATATATATATCTATATGTATATCTATATGTATATATATATATATATATATATATATATATATATATATATATATATATATATGTATGTATACATATACACATATATATATTGATGTACATATATTGCTATAGATATGGAGAGGGGGGGGGTGTGACAGAGAGGGGGTGAGAGTGACAGAGGGAGTGGGACAGGGGGTGTTGAGGTCGTCATATACAGTCATACCTGTAGAGAGTCAGATCTGTCTGTCTATATATTGATGTACATATATTGCTATAGATATGGAGAGGGGGTGTGACAGAGGGGGTGAGAGTGACAGAGGGGGTGGGAGAGGGGGTGTTGAGGTTGTCATATACATTCATACCTGTAGATAGTCAGATCTGTCTGTCTATATATTGATGTACATATATTGCTATAGATATGGAGAGGGGGGGTGTGACAGAGAGGGGGTGAGAGTGACAGAGGGGGTGGGACAGGGGGTGTTGAGGTCATCATATACAGTCATACCTGTAGATACTCAGATCTGTCTGTCTGTGTATATGTATCTACATATATCTATATCTGTATGTGTGTATTACATATATATGTTTGTACATATTCTATCTATCTACATCTGTCTATGTATTCCTACATCTCTCTCTATGTATGTATACATATATGCATATTATATATATATATATATATATATATATATATATATATATATATATATATATACATACATATTTTGACATAAATACGTATCCATATGATAGATACATATCAACATGTTTGTTTACCATACTGTATACACACACTAACATACTGCTAAACATACATAACTGTGAAACCTACTTTGTACATTGCACTACAACCTACATTCAACCTACATTGATATGTGCACATAGATGCTCTCACATACAAATGTATGTAGAGCCTTCACTGATAGTTGCTGTATGTCCCCTGCCCTTTGCACATCTTCATATACATATGGATACAGACCAATGACACATATGGAGGGTTCACAGTATGTAGACCTTTATAGTATTACTTTACATTACCTGTGTTTGTCACAGCTGCTTGTGTTGCCGTCTGGTTTTGTGTCCTGCTGCTCCACTTGCCAGTTGTCAGCTTTCAGGTGGCTGTTGCTGACCAGTTTTGTTTGTGTATGTTTAATTTTGTTTTTCTCTCTCTGTCTCTGTCTCTCTCTGTCTCTCACTTCCTCCCCAGGGTGCAATGAAAGTATTGCATGTGTGGACTGGGAGTACAACATGCTTTTGTAGGTATCTGCATATGTCTATGTGATGGCCTCTGCACCAGTTGTTAGCCAGCATTTGCTAATTCCATGCAGCCAGTTGTGTACTGATTGCAGTTCTCACTGTGATTTCAGAACAGTGCTATAAAAGGGTATGTGAGATAGGCGTAGCCCTTTCAGATTTTAAGGGCATGGACCATGCTGGTATGCTGTGGACAATGTTCTGTGAGTGTAAAGGTTGGTATCTCTCTCATATTTCCAGCTGTGTTGTAGATTAACATTTCTCCATTCATTTCTCCAGTTTCTTGTACTAACTGTGTGTGTACACTGACACCTACGACTACTACTACTACTACTGTTAATGTGTGTGCTTTCCTGTGGAACATGTGGTGTAACTGGTGTATAGCAGTGGCTCTTGTACTTTGTTGCTATGGCTTCAATATTTGCCCTTTACAGGCACTACTTGTATGCCTGCTAGGTGACCTGACTGTAGTGTGCTGCTGTGGCTTTCCTATTTTCCATGTACATTCACACCTTGGAATGCTTGCTATATCTGCTAGGGTGTTACAGCATGCAGTGTGGTCTGGCCATGGTGTGGGCCTTGACATCTATTAGGGTATTTGAGTATGCTGCTGAGCAGGCCCCAGAGACTCTCAGGTGCATCTGTTATCTGCCTCATGGAATGGTACATATCAGTGGGGTACACCCATTAAATTGTCTGGTATGCTGCAGTTGTGACTGTGGGATAGCATGAGCATATGTATTACTACACTTTTACTGCCATGCAAGTGGTGCATACTTTCAGGACTTCATAGTTACCATTGCATGTGTTGTAACATCTTTCTGCCTACTGTTTGTGCATTTCACATGGAGTCTGTGGGGCATTCCTGTAACTCAGTCACTGTTGCTATGTCTAGGCTCTTAACTATTCAAATATGGTGGTGTCAAACCTCTCATGTGTACAAATATTTGCAGGTTGTTCGCATTTCTGCCTCATATTTTGGTCAATATCTCATGCACAGCTTTTTCTGGCAAATCACTCTAGGCTCAAGTCAGAATAAAGTGACAAACATTTAAGTTTCAGACTTCATACCCTTCCAAACATCCCACAAAATGCAGAACCTGTAACTCTCTGAACTGTCTAAGTTTGTTGTAACATTATTTGTAATGTGTCCCTGGTTTTGGCCCTTTGCTCCACATATTTTATTACTTGGTCCAGATGTGTTCCTATAAGAGGTTGTGGGGTATGTGCAGTGATTATCCTGCTGTGAGTATGTGTGTGGCTTGCAAGGTGCTACAGTGACATTATTACCTACTAGCTACCAACTAGCATGGCTGTTTCTGTTCACACACTACTATCATAGCTATCCACTAGATTTGACAGTAACTATACATGACATGCTTTGTGTACTACACATCCTATATTCCCTTTACATTCATTCCTACTATTACATGATATATTTATTTTAGCACAATGTTCTTGTATAACAATCATGGCTTAGTAGTAAGTCATGCAGACTACTGCTTCCAAGGTCCTGGGTTCAGGACTGGCAGTGGGATTTTATTTTGCTTTTGAACTGACTACAGGACCTGTCAATCAGAGTGACTAAGGCACTTTTAAGCAGTTGTAACTGGGTTAGCGCTGGTTTGCGTGGAGCTCACACATGCGCACTGGCGTTTAGCTCCACGCACACACATGCACACCCGCTTACAACAGCTTAAACATGCTTACTCTTGCGCACACCCGCGCTATTTTCTTTGAAAGAAATGAAAATGGGGAGACAGGAAAGTGGTGAAAAAGGGGTCACAAATAGGATAAGACAGTAGGGAAACAAGCTCGGGTTTTGCAGGAGGGATGTAGGTAAGGCCCATAGCTGCCCATTTCTTCATGAGCAACAGCTGTGCATATGTATGTAATTTGGTGTGACATTTGAAACCTTCCACCCCTGAGAGAGGTGTCAGGACAACAATAATACTTTTACAGCCAATTGTAATTGATAGTTTCCATGTCCAGCAGACATATGTGTGGAATGGGCAGCTATGTATGGGGCGTAATTTTTTTGTGGGTACAGAGTGCCCTTTCTTTTTCTTTTTTTTTTTTTTTTTCAGGTGAGAGTGGTATGTCAGGTGAAGGAAGTCGGTATAGCTGGGGAGGTAGGTTGGGTAGGACAACAGACAAGACAAACAAGACGCATACAGGAGCGGTGTATGACATGTGTGGGGGGGTTCCACAATTGATGGGGACAGAGGTTTGGATATCCAGAGCCCATGAGCCCACAGATGGCAACAGTGGAACTGATATCCCCACCCATGGGCAGTTGCCACTGTTCCTTCACTGCCCAGGATGGGGATGTGCTGGGGGCTGTGTAGGCCGGGCAACAGGCATGCCCATAAGTTGTGCCACCTGTGCCTCAAGCTGGCGTAGGGGCACAAGAACAGAGTCCTGGATCTCCCTACACACCACAGTCCGGACGTTACGGAGGGTGAGTGGTGGTTCTCCTCTGGCCACGCTTGCAGAGGGGGGACGGGCCCCATCCCCTGCAGTGCTTCCACCCACAGGTGGCACAGGGCCACCAGAGGTGGGTCCAGACTGGGCACTAGTGCCAGGTGCACTCGCCAGCTGAGGTGGGAGAGGTGGGTCCACTGGAACCCGCCTTCCCTGTCGTCCTATGTTTTGCATTATGTCATGACAGTTTGGGTTAGTAACATACAATACCATTTGCAATTAGTTGTAACAGCATGCATTAGTATTCCCATTAACCAAACACCCAGATATTCACACCATTGAACAGCGAGCATAACACATGCATAATTGGAACAGCAATACACAGTCCAACAACATGCAGGGTTAATTGATGGCAACAGGCCATCAGGTTTGGATGTATGAACAGGGCAGATGCATCAACGTACATGCAAATATTTATGACCCAACAGGACAAATGTCCAGGGGTGTTAATTGTGATTGCACATACCAATTTCACGTGGAATGGATTATATGTGGTTATAGGGTGGGGTGAAGAAAATAATATTAACACCTTCGAATACCAATACATATGCTGTACATTTCTAATAGCTACAGATATATACACACTACTGTTCTAACTACAGTTTCCTATATGATAACTACTTCAATTTGGTGATAGGACTGTTACTGCTACATCAATATACATTGTATTGTTATTCATACACGTTCATATCTGGCTTTGTTCAGCTACATCATCCTGCTACATTTGCTTTATATAGCTATAGACAACTGTGGATGTTTGATATTTCAGACAATCATACTATCTGCATATTGCAGACTGAGAGCAACATATCCAGATTTTGGGATACACATTCCAGCTGCAGCAACACTTTGAACACATTTCGCAGTTTGGTTCTACTTGTCACATTCATTTCATTCTGTACTGACTGCAATATACTTTATTCAGGGGTTATTACTACTTTATTGGTGGATTCATAATTCTTTCTCACACTCTCTCACTTGTTTTCATTTTACTATTCAGGATGGTACTTACTTCTAGGCTTTATTGACATGTTTTACCTGTAGTTATTACAATCCTTTCCAGCAGTCTCACTTCTGTCATGTTTCAGTATTTCAACAGGGATATATTTCACACATGTGATTTGCTCATCTTCTGTAGCTGTACCTTTCAGCCTGCTGCAGGTTGTGTACTATTATATTACAGGTGGGGCATCTTTATTTCCGACTTTATTTCAGACATTTTCATTTTTCTGTTTCAATTACAGACTGCAACACACTTTTGTAATCAAGCAATACTTGCAAACACTTTTACACTGTTACTTGCACATTTTATTACTTAGTGACTACACTGCACTCTTTTGCTAACTGTCATACTTTTATATTTCTTTACAGTTACTGGGAGTGGATTACTGACCTGCCTGGTGGCGCAACCACACCAGCCTATCCCCATAGGCTCTGCGGTTCGCAGAACGGACACCTGCAGCTATAATATAAATGAAGTAATATTGGAATACACATCTCCATAATATCAGCTAATTTAATTTCTTACATACATAATTAAATGTAACTTACTCAGTAGTGGGGCGTTGGGCATTTGCTGGGCCTCCTGGATCCAAAGGTTCAATTGGTCCTACTTGCGTCTCTTCAGGTCTGCATGGTGGTGACGGACCTGCTCACCAGTCCTTGGAATCCCTGTGGTACTGGTGAGATCATGAGCCAACCGGTCCCACGCCTCAGCCCTATATGCTCCCCACAGGACCTGGCCCTGCATGAGTTGGGCCTCATGATTGTGGACTAGGAGCCAGACCATGTATCTGGACTCCTCAACACCCCACCTCTGTGCTCGAAAGCAACTACCATCTCCTACTCCTGACATTCTGGCTGCAAGTCAGTTCTACAATCGTTTATGCTGTGTATTCTCGCCTATGGGGCTTATATATGCCGTTTTTCCCGCACTTATCTGTGATTGGCCATTTTGGAATTGTATCAGCTTCACAAAACCTGCTTTGTCATGCTCCACTTTCTATTCATTCCTATATATTTGCTATTACTGCATTTCTAAGTACAGCTGTTGGGGCTTAGTGGTTCAGTACCTTGACTATGGTGCATGGTATCCTGGGTTCGAACCTGGCCACTGCTTTTTATATTTTATGACTGTCTAGACAGGCTAGGGGGTGTGTCTGTGTAAAGGCAGTTTTGTTACAGCTTGCTCAACGTTGCCCGTCGGTTAGCTTGTTTGCGCAGTGCGCAGCTCCGCGCAAACGGGTTACGCTGGTTTACGCTTCATTTGGCTGTTAGCACGCATATTACACTCAGCTCAGCTAGGGGCACACAGTTTCAGCGTGTTAAACCACTGCTCACCTACGGGCACTCATTTTGAACCTGTTAAACCACTGCTCACCTATGGGCACTCATTTTGCACCTGTTAAACCACTGCTCACCTACGGGTAGATGCACTCACCTTGTTAAACTGTAGCTCAGCTATAGTCACATCTCGCATTTTTTATTGTTTTCTTATCTCACATTTCTTCATTATAAATGGACTATTTCATTACATTTAACATAAAATATAATTTTATATGTGTACATATTTGTCAGGGACTTGTTTCGTGCTTATTTTACTAAAAATAAAAATTGATGTTGTGGGGGCTCGAACCATGAATGCCTGCTCTTCAGCCGATGTCTCTATCACTACGCTATTGCTTCTTCGCTTACTTTGCATATTTAGTTCTTATATCCTTTTCCACTGACTGCTAACTGTGGCTAAGCTACGGGCACGCCCGCATAAGCAGCGCACTCACGGGCAAACATCTTTACGATTTAAAAAATATATATAACATGTTCATTTATATATTTTATGTTCATAGTCTGTGGGGGCATGTGTTGTGTTGTGTTTATTCACATTTCCATGGCCTCTGTCGTGGGTGTTTACTTTGGGCACTTTTACTCTTCTGGGGGCGTGTCCGCTTGCAGGGCTCGGCCTACGGACACCCCCCCCTACTGTCTTCCACGGACTGTGTTAGCCTTAGGTGTGATTCAGCATGCTCTCATGAATATGCAGAGCATGCTGACATCACTCCGTTTAACTGCAGCCTCCGTGTAAGAGTTATAACTCTTACATGGAGGCTTCGTGAATCCTGCCCAGTGACTTTCCACTGATGGTAACATATGATGGCCACTCATGGGTTAAGGAGCTGACATGAGGGTGTAATTTGATTGGGTGATGTATGTTTTAAGTTGTATATAAGTCATGTGATTTTATATGGCATCAGGTTCTGATGAAGTTGTTGAGAAGACGAAAGCGCTTAACTTGTTGTTTTACTAATAAATAGTTGGAACAAATTCTTCACCTGGACAGCGTGTGGTTCTTCATGGTTAATCCTCAAAGATTCCCAGTTCACACCACTGTACAAATTCAAATAAGGTTGAACACTGGACATGACTTTAAATTCAGAGTTATTGACCAGTTATTTAATGACAGAAGGGGAGGGCACGAGTCCCTGAAACTGGAAAAGAAAGAATTGTTATGGCAGCTTAGAACGAATGCTTGCCAAATGCCAGGGATCAATGAGATGAGTTCCATCATGTGTATTTTGAGGTTAAAAAATTTGGAAAGGTAATATTGGCAATATGATCACAGGTTCGGTACGAAATTTATGTAGAACCTTTTACATTACTATTTTTATTATTTATATTATCTTTTTTCATATTGTCAATACTATTAATAATATCTAATATCTAATATTGAATACTTATTATATTGTATTTATTTAGTTTATAGGGGTATTACATTGTAATTTTAATAATTTAGTATTTAGGGTTAAGTTAGTAACTAAATATGTATTTACACTAGGAAGACACTTACTAACCAATTTATAAATAAACTAATAAATTGATACTGTCTTAATGGTAACTAAATAGTTATATATATTTATACTTTTATATAATAAACATGTTTTTAATTTTATTAATTTTATTTATTTAGATATATATATACATATACATAGTATTTATTGTTATTTACATTGATGTTTTTAAGGACATGTTTATTGAACATTTATTAAAAATGTGAATTATTAAAAATGTGAAATATGAATTTCGAACAATCCCCCATGTATTAAAATAATAATTTTTTGTATTAAAACAATTTTTTATATACTTTTATATATATATATTTTTATATATATACATGTTATACTCTAACATTTGAGACAAGTAGGTACTATGTATCTTTAAGACACTAATTGGTTGGTGAATGTCAATTAAGGCTACATTATATATATGTAGCTAATTGTTGCTGTTTTTGAGTTTCTGAAGAAGTTGGAGCATTTGATTTTGACGAAAAGTGTACGATATTTTAACGCACTTCAAGATTAAAAACTTATTCTAATTCAAACCTTATTCGAATTTGTACAGTGGTGTGAACTGGGAACCTGTGTTTTTGTTTTTCGAAAGTTCGTTAACGTTTTTTTATTGGTTAATCCTCAAAGATGCTAACTTTCAGCCTTCTATTGCTCTTTCCCACAAAAAATGTTAGGCATACATTATATTACATCTTGCTAAATAAACAATATTCATTTTTTCACATGTTGCAGAAGTATTCATATTAGATATTTTTTTCATTATAGGGTACACAAAGTGCAAACCTCAGTGATATGTCTATGGAATACACAGTCACAAGTCTTGTGCCTTTCTGCCTTCTTTTTTTCTTTATCACATCTTAGGGTTGCCACATTTTAAGCGGGCCAAAGTGGGATATAGGGGTGTGCCCAGTGTGACACTGGCCACTCCCCCTATCATGATGTCACCACAGGGTGTTGAAGGAGATGCAGTTATGGCTACAGCAGAGTGAAGTTAAGTTATTACAGCATACTGACATCTCAAATCATTTAAATTATGAAGCTTTAACAGTAAAACTGAAGCATTGCTGAAAAACACACATTACTCAGTTCTAACAGTAAGTAAACTTTACAGAAATCACACTACTCGTATTAAACAGACCTATGAACGTGTTCCCCTCAAAAAATAAAGTTACACACATAAACATCAAATTTTCACTTTTAAAAGTTGTTTAGTGATGACTTGCAAGAACAGTATAAAAATACCCAAAGCAGTACCTTAATTTATTGAAGACAGCATTAAAAAAAATAAATTGCACATATTTCCACACAAAAAAGTGCAAACTGTCCTGACTCTTGAAACATTTCTATCTGTAAATGCAAAGTACCCTGAAAAAGCCACAATTACAATAGAAATAGATCATACTACATTTATCCGTGGAGTGCCCCCACCAGAAAAAAATATTCTATGCACACATTTTAGTCTTTAAAATGAATGCTTCCAAATCATCCCAAATCAAAACCACAATTATAGATTAAATTACACACACGCATGCTTTTTATACCTTTAAAAACTACTAATTGCAAATCTCAAATAACAACCACTACACAGATTTAAATAATGTACAGTGCACCCCATTTGTCTTTAAACATTAAAACGTTAAATTGAAATAAAATGCAATATTCCCATTTTAAAAAGCTAGAGCCATGAAATATTATTTGTACTTACTACTACAGTCGCAGTCTTTGCTAGGCTGGCTGGCTTCCTTCCTGCTGGAGTGGCTAGCTGGGCCTAGCTGGCTTCCTTCCTGCTGGAGTGGTTGGCTGGGCTTGTCTGGCTTCCTTGCTGCCTTCTGGAATGCCTGGCTGCCTTCCTCCCTGCCTGCTGGAATGGCTAGTTGGCTAGCTTCCTACCTGCTGGAGTAGCTGAGTGGATGGCTTGCTGCTGTAAAAGAAAAGACAAGACAAATCTCATTCTATGATCCTAGTGTTCTTATAGTGGCTGTAGAAGTGCTAATAAAAAAAAAAACTGCTCCACAGCCCTGACCTTTATATGGCTCTTTCTGGTTCCATCCCCACCCCCTTCACTAGTTGCAGTGAATTCCTGCATGATTGACAACACCCTGACCTAACAGGGAATAGCTCTGCCTACAGGTCTGGGGTTGTTGTCGTTTTGGGTCACCAGGAATAAACACCAAAATAATAGGTCTCAGCATAAAGTAACATTATTACACCTCTCCAAAAGCCATCAGTTTTAGGTTTAGGACTTAAGAGCTAGGAGGGATAAAGATTTAAGAAGGACAAAGACATTAACAGTGGAAAGGTAAGAATGATACCACCATACCTCTCAACTATACAGATTTTTGTAGAATGTCCAGATTTTTGCCTCATATTTTTGGTCCATTTTTCATAAAATTGTGTTTTTTCTCTGGCAAATTAGAGGCAAATCATTAAAGATTTACATTAGAAAATAATGACAGCATTTGATTTTCAGTCTTTAGTCTTCAAACCCTTCAGAAAATTCATGCAAATGCAAAATCTGTTATTCTATCAACTTTCTAAGTTTGTAAGAGCAATATTTAAATATTGTCCCTATTTTTGGGCCTTTGTCACACTTTTATTTAGAGCTTTGTACAGATTTCTTGCTCTAAAAGGTTGAGTATGGATACCACCTTCAGCTGAGTGAGCATCCCAGTGGTAACGATCAAGTAAAGATGGCGGGAAATGATTTTATGTTGAGTGACTGAGTCAAGTCAGTCAACATTTCTACTACCCTACTGTTGGGGGGGGGGTGTACTGTGTGTGACCTACCTTAAACTGACTTAAAATAATGTCTTTCTAAAAGAACAACTGCCAACTCCACACTGCAGACACTTAATGAAGTTTAAAATTATACATGCTAATGTGAGAAACAAAAACCAGTAGTAAGCTGCTGGCTCCTGCTGAAGGACTGCTGTTAACTATGTGGAATGTAGACCAGATTGCAACACCAGTTTATTTAATTGCCATTTTTGGGCGCTAATTAAACATGTGGGCAATGTTATTTCTTTAATAATACATACAAACACAAACACGAAGGCATGTAAAGCCATGGAGCATATTATTATGGCTCTCATAAACAAGGACAAAGGCAATCCTCAAGCATGTGACCCCACCTAGTTTGAATTTGTCAAGGGCAGATCTTGCCTGTTGAACCTGTTTGACTTTTTTGAGACTGTCACCAAGGCCCTGCATGAGGGAAAGTCAGTACATACCCCACCCAGTTTGGATTTGTCAAGGGCAGATCTTGCCTGTTGAACCTGGCTGACTTTTTTGAGACTGTCACCAAGGCCCTGGATGAGGGAAAGTCAGTACATACCGCTTACCTTGACTTGTTGACTTGACCAAGGCCTTTGACACCAACCCCTACTCAGGCATCATCAAAAAACTAGCACAACTTGATGTAAATCCCTGTATCATCAGGTGGGTGGCCAACTGGCTCACCAATAGAAACCACAAGTTCCAAATAGGCAACTTCACCTCCAACAGCAGACCTGTCACTAGTGGTGTTCCCCAGGAATCTGTCCTGGGACCCCTACTGTTTGACATCTACTTCTCAGAGGTCCAGCCAAAGACAAATGGCCTATGGCTGACCAAGTTTGCAGATGACTGTAAGTTGGGTGCTGTCATCAACTCCTCAAATGATGTTAACATACTGCAAAAGGGTCTCACAGCAACAAATGACTGGTGCCAAAGTCATGGCCTTAAGTTAAATGAAAAAAAAAAGTATTATCATACCATTCGGCAAAAACATAGTCCCTATGGATTACCACATCAACAGCAACCCCTTAAGCACACAACCTGTGCTGAGAAACCTGGGTACTCAGGTTGACAACAATCTCACATTCGACAATCATGTAGCGGCAGTGGTCAGAAAAGCCATTTACCTGGTTCATCTCATAAATAAAGGGATTGCATCCAGAAAAAAAGAGGTTATTACCTCTCTGTACTCCTCCTTCATTAGGCTAATAATTGAGTATAACACCCTGTTTGGTATGTACATCTCCAAACACCTGCACCAACTGGAAAGGCCTCAGAAATACCTCACAGAATGCATGGTCTCCAACACCTGTCCTATGCCGACAGGCACAGTTATCACTATCACACTTTTCTGTATCATACAGATTGCTCAGAGGTTATCTGTGTCTTGCCTACAAGGCAATATTGGACCTCTGCCCTACTAGAAATGCTGCATATCAATAAGTGTAACTCCTCGCCCATTACCCGAGTGAAAGGCCTAAATCTAATATGCGACATCAATAAAACCTGCTTGAGAGAGAGGTTTGTCTCCCAGAGGCTGCCCCATCTCTGGAATACACTTCCCATACATGTCAAACAGAGTACCTCGTTGATCCTCTTCAAACACAACCTTGATGAGTGGATGGAAAAACCACAAATTTGTCCCAGTGGTTCCACCTGTGTCCCTCAATGACAGGGGTGGCATGTGCTGACTGAGGTTTCTTTATGGGGATAAACTCTTGGCTGAGCTTGTAAGGGCCCCAGGGCCATTAGCCTGGTAACCTCATATGATCCTATGATCCTATAATAAAGATTGCCACTACTCTGTGCAGCTTTCCAAAATTGTAGCACACACTATTATAATAGTCTTATCTGCAAAGATGAATGTCAACACAGCTATTATTTAAATTTTTTTTTCTACTTTTGAATTCAGTGCCAGATGATCCACCTTGTCCTTGCCCCCTTCATGACGTGCAGGCAATTACTGCATGACTGAAACATACCTAGACCTAACAGGGAACAGCTATGCCTCATTGCTTGCAGGTCAGGGTTGGTCAATTTTGGTTACATAACCAAACTGCCGTGAAAAAAATGGAAGTATTTGCAGCTTTTCCATGGGAAATTTGGCACGATACTGAAAAGCAGGACTTTTAACGTTCCACTGCTTTACAGAGCAGGCAGCAAGATGAGGTAGCTCAACCCATGAGTGTCCTGCTGCAACCGTGATGGGTGGTAACCCTATTCTTGTTTTTTTGTACCACAAAACCTATTGTAAATTCATGGAATTCTTATACACAAATTTGGGTCCAATTGACGTACATTGCCTAAGGCCACCAAATGATTGTAAAATTACCCAAAGTATTTTAAAAATATCACAAAGGTACCTAGATTTTAGACTATAGAAATTAACATATTAGTAAAATCATTCTTCTCCTCAATGTGTATGTTCCAATTCAACAAAGGTGGGTTTCACCTTGATTTTACCCAAAGATTCCTTTTGGCAATAGCCATTTACTTTGTCATATTAAGAAACACATTTTAGTGATATTAGAGTGTATTCTATAGACACATTGCTGAGGTTTGCATTTTGTGCACTCTCTAATGAAAATAATATATAATGACAATACCTCTGCTACATGTGATATAATTAATATTGTTTATTTAGCAAGATATAATATAATGTATGCCCAGCAGTATTTTACCTACATTCTCATAGTCTAGCCTTCTAAGCCCCCTATTCCTTACATTCCAGAGAAGATACTAGGACAACCTAACTCTCTTCCTTCATTAAAAATATTTCTTTCCTGCCTAACGTCTATCAGCTTTCAGACTCCATCACCACTAAATATCCTTCTACCCAGCAACTTTGTTTTCCTTCTTGATCCCTGCTCCCCTACTACCTGCCAACTATACCATACAGATCCCTTTACTTAATCTAGCTACTACTCAGCTTGTCCACTATTCTTCTCTTGTTACTGGGCGATCTCATCCTACTATGACTCTATAATAGCTCTCAATATCTGTACAACTCTCTTCAAACCACCTATTTATAATTCTTCCCTGCACTATCTACATATCTCACCAAACCTATTTAATGACCCCCACCCCCTCACCTTTATTCCAAATATAGACTGATTAACTCCATTTCAACTCAAAACAAAAGAAAATTAAGTGTAAAAATAGAAATATCAATAATTCCCAAATATACTAAAATCCTTTTAGGAGGAGACATTCACTATAATCCTGGCCCCAGATATCACAATGAACATCAAGATAATTATCTTCCAGACACTCTAAACCTTCAAAGGTCAACCCCAAAACCTGGTAATCTAACTTTTGCTGCTGTAAATGATAGAAGCATAAGAAATAAAATTGCTGAGCTACATGCCTTGATTACCCAACATAAGCCTGATATTCTCACTGTAACTGAAACATGGTTAAACCCAGCATAAATGACTCTGAAATTACACCTCCCAGCTATATCACCCATAATGACCACATAATAAGGAAAGTGGTAGTATTGCTTTACTATGTCTCAACAACTACCACATTTCCCTTTACAACAAACCAATACCAAAATTCAATTCACCAGAGCTTCTTATTACTTTCCTGAAATTAAACAATTATAAGCAAATATGTACTACTGTTCTTTAAATACCTCCTGGTGACAATGCAGCTATACTGGAAGATATCCTATGCTGGATATCCATAACAATTCCAGAAGAAATAATACTAGTAGGTGATGTGAATGCCAACTGGTTAGGCATAAACTCTAACTCCCCTTCATCCAGTATGAACTTACTTGGCTTTACACAACTAATTAGTAGTCCCACACATTAGAGCAAAACATCAAATCCCATTAGACTGGATCCTAGTATAAGGCTCCAGCAAATACATCACCTCAAGTATAATGTCTGACTGTCTCAGTGATTGTCTCCCAATCTATACTACCAGACATCTCACACATCCACTTAAACAGCATGTTTATAAAACAACACATAACTGTTCCAGGTTTAACACAGAAATGTTCATTATTAACCCATCATGTATTAACTTAAACTTCCTAAAAATTCTCCCCTTAGATAATTTATTTATTTATTTATTTTACATTTGTTTACCGGGATAGTCCGACTTGATACATGTCCATTTTCAGCTGAGGCCTGGGGGAGAAAAGCTCCAAAAACCACATTTAACAAACGGTTACATTTTTACAGGTTAAAACACAAAATAAACACAAATAAAAAGGTTTGTACACAGATGTAAACAAACAAACAGATATAAACAAACAAATTATTACATTTTTACTCAGATGGAAAAATTATCTGCAGTCTTTTTTAAGAATGATAGGTTATTGAATGCCTAGTAGGCTAACCTGGTAGTAGATCCAAGGAGATCATAGGATATATAAGTTAAGAAACAAAGTGTTGGCAGAAGTCCTCCATGTGCACACGAGTGATGGTTAGAGTTAGTCTGGATTAGGACAAGGACATGGCCATCGTTTTTTAAAGTACTGAATCAGACTTTTCTTGAACTGCGGTAGAGAGAGTTCAGATGTAAGATTAACAGGAAGAGAATTCCAAGTTTTGCCAACAGAGATAGCAAATAGAGATTCTCCGACTGTGTTGTTGGATTTGAGAGTTTGAACTAGTAGTCTTTCAGATGAACGAAGTGCACTAAGGTTACTGTAGGGGGTTGATGAGGTTTTTAAGTATGGGTGTATTATCTGGTTCGTAGAGGATCTTGTGTGCAACTATTAGTTGGTTTACCTAAAGTAGGTTAGGCAATTCAAGCCATCTTAGTAGATTTAGGTTAAGACAGTGATGAGTTCTGTAGGCTGCATCAGGAGCAAATCTAGCAATGTGATTGTAAGGGCTAGAAAGTTTATTAAGGTTAGTTTTGCTGAGGTTTGTAAATAGAGGGGAAGCATAGAGGAGGGTGGAGAGTAGATGTGTATAAGTAATTACAGTTCTGGCTAATGGCATTAGAAAGGGCTTGATCCCCTATAGTGAGCCAAGTTTTTTATTAACTGTTTTAATAGTTTTATTGATATGCAGATCAAACTTAAGGTTATTATCTATTATAACTCCTAAGAGTTTGGTTGAGGAATCTAGGGAGATAATGGTGCCATTGTTGGAGTTTAATGTAAAGGTTGTAGGGGTAGACTGTGAGTGGGGGAGAAGCAATTTGGTTTTGTTAGGATTTACCATGAGACGATGGTTAAGGAGCCAATTTTCAACTGTGTTAAAAGTATTTTGGGATAGAATCTGTAACTCTGTAGGTGAAATGTCAGAGCATATTAAAGTGGAGTCACCCGCATATTGAATGCATGTTGCAATTGGGATGACCTTATACAAATCATTGATGAAAATGGAAAATAATAGTGGACCTAGTATGGAGCCTTGGGGTACTCCGAGGGTGATGGGTAAAAGGGTGGTTAGTTTGTTATGCCATACCTGTTGTCTACTGCTGAGATAGGATTGAAACCAATGGATGGCCTGGTCCTCTAGGGAGATGGATTTCAAAGTGTTTATGACTATTTGGTGGTTTACCATATCAATGGCTTTTGAAAGATCGAGAAAGGTAGCAGAGGAAAGTTTATTATCGTTTTGGTGTTGGTTAATGGCATTAGAGAAGGAGAGGAGGTCTGAGGTTGTACTATGGAAAGGTCTAAAGCCATGTTGGGTGTTGGCTAGAAGATTATTATGGATAAGATAGTTCAGGAGTTGATTATGGATGCACTTTTCCATAGTTTAAGCCAAGGGTGACAAAATAGCTATGGGTCTATCTATAGTTTGACAGGTCAGTAGAGCTGCCCCCTTTATGGAGTGGTATGACATGGCATATGTTCCAGACAGAGGGGGTGGATGTTTCAGTTATAATCTGTTGATCAGGATAGTAGTGGGGTATGCTATGGCATCTGCAGCTTTTTGTAGATATTCTGTAGGGAGTAGATCAGCCAACAGGGTGGTAGACTTTAGTTTCTTAAGTAAGTTTATGACAAAAGATGTGCAAAATGGTTTGAAGTTAAAGGAAAGTTGGGAGCTGGATATAGTGGCTGGAGAATATGGGCATCTGGGGGATAATTGGTTAGCTAGGTTCTGGATGGTTGTTGTAAAGAAGCTGTCAAAGGTATTGGCAATTTCGTCTGAGGGGTTTTGGTTAAAATCCAAGGGGGCAGGAGTGGAGGATTGTCCTGGATTAAGGAGTTTGTTTATACCTACCCAACACTTTTGTGGCTTGTTTTGGTATTTTTTCTTTTTTTTCTTGTAGATGACAGTAGTAGCTTTTCTTGTCTAATGTGGTGGATTTTTTGTTTTATTTCTTAGCTGTCTGTATCGAAGATGATCTATGTTTTTTTTTTGTGGTCCGCGAAGTGGCCCAAGCCCTATTCATAAGTAGCATTTTTTGGCTGATTTCTTTTGAGAACCAAGAAACAACGTTTGCTTTGGTTCTAATAGTCCGTGCTGGTGCATTGGTGTCAAGGATGGCTAGGAATTTGGTATTAAAGTAATTTATTGCTTCTTCAAGTGGTAATTGTTTCAGAACTGACCAATTGCAAGATTTGAGTTCATTTTGGAAATTCGTGCAGTTGAAATTCTTATTGTTCCTTACTGTTTTAAAAATGGATTGGTTGTGGATATCAGCTTTTTGCCTGATTAAATAAGTGAAGAGGTAGGGGATGGCCTAATGATTAAGGTGTTTACCTTGCAAACACAAGGTTCAGGGTTTGAGTCTCACAAGGGATAACTGGCTAGGCTTAAAATGGCTCGCAAGGGCAGTTAGCTTAGTACTAATCTATGAACTTACATCATCAGGCAAGGTTCCACTCTTGTATTTGAGGGAATGGGTGATAACAAGAATCCAATGCAGAATACTTACTTTATTGTTGGGTTTACTGATCCTAGTGGGGGAGGATACGACCAGTAAAAATCCATAAAAGTTTATGTGGTGAGTGGGGGGTTCCTGAGGAACACATGTTCCAGTCTATGTTGAAGTCCCCAAGTAAAATGGTTTCTTGGGGGTAGTTGCTGGATAGCCAATGCAGGATATCTTCGAGGGTATTTATGTTATTGCCTGGGGGAATATACACACAGATGAGATTTATACATTTGTTCTTGTTAATGTGGAGCTTAATGATAAGCATTTCAGCATTGCCAAATAGGGATGTTTGCAGGGCATTATTGGACACTTCAAGCATGGATTTGCACAGAACATCTACCCCACCTCCCTTCCTATTGGTTCGATCAAGCCTTAGGATGTTATAGCCTGGTGGTATAATTTCATTATCTGAAGTAGAAGGTTTTAGCCAGGTTTCAGTTAGACATAGTATGTCTGGGGAAAGAGCATCTAAGAGGGCATGTAAGTGTTGAATCTTATTGTTTACACTTCTGATATTTAGGTGACTGATCAAGAGTAAGTTTGGGGGTTTGTCTAAGATTTGTGTAGTAGTGGGACAGTTAGTAAAGGACCGAGAGCTAGTGGATAAGGATGGGCCAGGATTTGGGTGGATATCTCCATCCATTGTCAGGTTGCATTATAATCTGATTGTGAGTTTCCAGATTTTAATTAATAGACGTTGGTATATTTTGATTTTAGGGTTGGCATATCTTGTTCTAATGGGATGCTGATACCTAGTAAGTAAGGAGTTAGATGGGAGGGGATGTATTAAGTGTTCAAGCTTGTGTGTAGCTATATAAGTGGAGGTTTGGCCTTCTGGGTAGTGGAAACCTGGGTATGTATTATATTCATAGTCAGTAAGAAGATATAGGAGAAGCAGAAAGGGTAGCAGAGAGTATAGTGGTAGTATTTTAATTGGTTTCATTGCAAGCAACATTAGGATTATTGAGGATGACTTTTCCCCAGTTTAAAGTATTTAAGATACAATAGAGGTGTTAAGTACTGGAGAGCCTATTGATAACTTGGATATGGCTGATTGGTTGCAGAAAGAGGGGGTGTGGTTGTAGCACTATATATTTAGCTGTACTGGGAGGCGGGTGGGAATTGGCAGCAAGGCAGGGTGAGGAGCAAGCCCGAGTGCAGCGAGAGTGAGTGGAGCAGGGCTGAACCAGACCATGAGGTAGTAAGGGTCTGTGTATACTGCATGACTGCACTGGAACTAAAAGTAGGTTATTTTGTAACTTTATATTAGGTTCTTCTTCTTTTTATAACAATTTGGTCTACACAGTCATGTTTTTTGCGTTTTATAGTTTTATGGCTATGAGAGTAAATGTCACTTTTATGCACTGGTAAGACACTTAGCGTTCAAGAGCCCACACAAAGCATTAAGCTTTCTTGAGCCATTTTCCACTGAGGTAGTCTTTAATGGGTAGTAAGGGACTTAGAAGCCAAATCAGGTAATAAAGATTTTCTAAGATATTTGATTGGAAGGGAGCTATTAGTGCTTTAGACCTAGTCCAGCTATGTAAAATCTAAAATGGTGCCTGCCACAGGTAATATTTATTAACTTTGGGACTGGCTTAAGGTAATAAACAGGGAAGGGGGAGGGCTAAACAAGAGTGTGGGCTGGCAGTTCTTTTGTACTGCTGCTAATGAGCCAAGATCAAAGCAAAGGCAAGTTTGTGTTTAAGAAAAAGAATCAGAATTGACCAAAAACTGCTGTGAAGCTGTAAGTCATTTCTTAACCATTTATCAGATGGAAAACAGCATAACCTTGTATCTGTAGGCTACTGTGCTCTCAATTAAATTAACAAACACACTCAGTATTTGATCAGTTATGGATACTATTTGCTAACAGAAGGGAATAAAAGAGAAATGGAAGATGAGTGTGTGTGTGTTGGGGGGGGGGGGGGGCTGCTTACAAGCCAAAGCAGAGTGCTCTCCGGGGGATAATGAATATTATCTCAAACAGGTAGACACATACACAAAGTTAATTTTAACTGTTTGTGTTTGCAGACAGTTCAGACCCAGAACATAATGTTGCAAATTAATTCAGTACAACTTTCTTGAATATCCTAAATAGCCTTGCACCTCATAGAAGGAAGAGACTAAAAACAAATAATACAATTTGGCTATCCAAAAAAAGTAAAATGCTAATGCAGGATAGCGAAAAACCATGGAAAGGATGGCAAACATATAAAACACCACACTATTTTAAACTTCAGAATGCTATGCAATCATAAAAGAAGCAAATTCCAAATCTATTATTTTGTTTAATGCACCTGTACCCGACTGTGTGCCAAGAACAAAATATGTAATCTTATGGACTCTCCTAGCTATTGCAAGGAAGAACATTACATCAAACTGGAAATCCAAAGCTTCTCCAACTTTTAAGCAATTCATGAATATGGTGTCAGCAGTATCGCAGTTGGAAATGAACACTATTAAAGGAAGAACTGAAAGAACTATATCATTATATGTAGCATGACAAAAAGTAACTGAAATACTGGAGAATAATGACTGCAGCAGATTATAATCAGGAAACAATTGTATAGAAAGTCAATTATATGTCAACAATAGACACCCTTGTAAATACTTTATTTTGGTTTTAATGTTTGATATCTGTTTAGAGGTTTTAGCCTACCTTTTTAAATAATTTGTAAATACTTCATTGTCTTAAATAACCTGCATTCATGTTTTCTTGTTTTTGGAAATGAATAAAAATATTAAAAAATAAATAAATAAAAGAAGCAAATAAATGAAGACAAGGAAGCTATACTATAATAACTTTCAGAATGATAGTAAATGCAATCCTAAAAATTTCTGGATAACCAATAAGGAAATATTGCATCCAAGCCATAAACCCAACCCTAATCCCTCTCCTAATAACTCCACACTTGAAATTGCAATACAGTCCAACTCTTATTTCATAGATAGTATCACTCAATCATCTCTAATACATATAATGAGAATGTTTGGGGTTTCATTCAAATGCTTTAATACATACAAACACATCAGGATGGATAGCAGCATCATTAAATATGAACAAAGTTGTTAACAAACAGAGCTTACATACATTCATGTTTACTTCTCAACAGCTAACTATAAAATGGCAGTCAGGCTCGCACGTGCGCAGTATTTATACTCTAGCGCAAGCCCTTGCATAGCTTCTTAAAGGTATATACACACATATTAATCTACATCCTCCGTCTTATAAAGATTGCCATTTGAAAAAAAAAAACAATATTAGATTCAGGCATGCATTACTATATACAGTGGAAGCAAAACGCAATGTTCATGTCCAAGTTGCTTCATATCTACTACAGAGTTTAGAGATTCAACCATATCTCGGATCATAAAAGTTGAGACTAGATTTAGCAATAGGGACAGTCTGTGGTGCACGACTCATATCAGAAACTTATGGATTTGTCATAGGAACAGGAATATCCTTTGAAACTTCCTCTGGACTTGGGACACCGGACAACTCACTCTGATGTAAAAAGTGTCTCTCACAGGCTATATGCTGTGGTATAGGCTCAGATACCAGTCTCAAATATTTCTGATTTTACCTAAAAGTTGCTCCTTCTGATTCTAAAATGTACGATCTCAGCTCAGGACCAATATTCTTCATGACACCAATCCAATCATAACCTCTGGTCATCTGCATCCTTACCACTTCTCCCTTTCTTAATGGATTGAGGGGTTAACTGGTCTTATTGTAGTAGGACTTCTGGGTTAGGCACTTCAACAGATTGGCTTTTAGTGATCTGTTGTTCTTGACACATGAAACCAGCAATTTACTGATTGGAAATGTGGTTCTGCTTTGTCTCGACAGAAGTTTCTGAGCAGGTGAACCAAGATGTTTATCACAAGGAATATTTCTGAGATTCAAGAAATTTAAGAAAACATCACTATTTTCTCACTTAGACTTCTCAAGTAACTGCTTTCTACTATGCACTGCGAGCTCTGCCAAACCATTTGACTGTGGGTACTCTGAGCTACTCATGACATGAGTAAAGTCCCATTCTTCAGAAAATCTTTTGAACAATTGGCTTGTAAACTGTGTGCCATTTTCAGAAATAACTTTGTTTAGACTTCCATGAACAGCAAAATGATGCTTCATCTTAGTAATGACAGTTCTAGATGCTAGGTTAGGAAATAAGTCAATCTCTAACCAATTGGAGTAAGAATCTACTAACACCAAATAATGTTGACCATTCCACTCAGAAATATCAGTGGCTACTATCGACCCAGGTAGTTCTGGAATCTGGATAAGCTGAAGTGGTTCTTTCTGTTGATGAGGTTTATTATTATTACATACAGAATAAGATGGACGTGCTCTTTCAATGTATTGTGACTTAGATGGCCAAAATACTAGTTCTATCGCCCTTCTTTTGGTAAATTTGGTTCCTGCATGAAAACGATGCAATACAGTAATGTACTCATTTCGCAAGGACTTTGTACCAATTGCTTTCAGACCTTTCATTATGATACCTTTGTCAGACAAAATCTCATCTCTGTATGGAAAATAAGGTTGCACTTTTTGATGTAAACTAGATTGCTTTGATGGCCATCCTTGACTGATAAAGTGGTTGAGCCATTGTAAAACTGGATCTGTGGTTGTGTGTTCTCTCAACTCATCAAGATGTGTGGAAGAACAATTTCTCACTTCCATAACTTCAAAATCATCAATCAGTTGAGAACCTTGATTGTCATTCTGTTCAGTGGTAGTTCTCAGTTATCTGGATAATTTATCAGCAAGATAAAGAAGTTTTCCTTTCTTGTAGACAAGACTGAAATTCTACTTTTGCAATCTCAGCATCATATGTTGCAGTCTGACTGGCGCTGAATACATTGGCTTTCTCAGGATTGTGACTAATGGTCGGTGGTCTGTTTCGATCTGGATAGGTCTACAATAAACATAATCATGGAACGTTGAACATGCAAACACAATTGCCAAATGCTCTTTTTCTATCTGGGCATACTGCTGTTCAGTTTGGATAAGAGTTCTTGATGCATGGACAACAGGTTGATCCTCTTGTAGAATGACTGCACCAAGACCAAATTTCAAGGCATCACAGGAAAGTGTAACTGGTTTGTGAACGTCATAGTATCTGAGTGTTTTCGAACTAGCAATTCTGTGTTTCAGGACATCAAATGCTCTTAGGTGTTGCTGTAACCAAGAGCAGGATACATCTTTACGTATCAGCTCTCTGAGTGGTGCTGAAAGTTGACTCCGGTCTGGAAGGAACTTGCCTTGGTAGTTGACTATGCTAAGAAAATGTTGCAGGGCTTGAACATTGTCTGGAGCTGGCATCTCGAGAATGGCTGCTTGGTTTGAAGGACCTTGTTGTAGGCCAGTACGTGTGAATGAATGACCAACATAAGGAACTTCTTGTAGCCTGAATTTGTATTTCTGTGCATTGAGCTTAAGATTCACGTGATGTTCCCTTTCTAGAACTTTTCTGAAGTTTCTGTCATGTTCTGCTTCATTACCATCTCCCAGTATGTCTACTATAAGAGCACAAGGATACCCAGAAGAAAATTGTTCCACTGCACACTGAAAGACTTCACTTGCAGAATTTCTCCCAAATGGCATTCTCAAAAATCTGTGCCTGCCAAACAGAGTACTGAATGCAGTGAGCAACAAGGATTTTTGTCAAGCTAAATTTGCCAAAATTAACTCTTTGCATCTAAGACAGAAAAAACAGTGGCACTTGGCATCAAGGTCGTGATTTCAACTGTACACATTGGATGATAAGGTAATTTTAGTGCTTTGTTCAAATCTTGTGGATCAGTACATATTATGATGTCATCTGAACTTTTCTTATGAGCTACTACCATGGAAGATACCCATTCAGTTGTCACACCATTCTGTCTAACTTGGCTTAGACTCTGGCCTGATAACTGGACTTACGTCTGGGTCTAACTTCATGGAGTGCACAACAGGAAGTTTGCCTAATTTGACTTGAAAAGATCAGCATAGGTAGAAAAAAAAGTGCTGGGCAAAATTAGAGTAGTGGTCTTTTAAGCTAACATGATACACTTCCATATTAAATGAAAGCAGTCCCATTTTAAAACAGTCTCTGAGCCTTAATAATGACTGAACGTGCCTCTTTACCACATAAAATAATAAGTCGTAGTTTCTTCCACTCTGCTGGAACTAACACGAAAGCACTACTAAGCCTTCGCTTTGAATTTCTTCAGCTCCATAAACAACAAGTTTTGCACACCTTGCCAAATCAAGCCTTTCACCTTTACACACTCTAGTAAACATTTCTGCAGACATCACATTCCACTAAGAACCTGTGTCACATTTGAGCTCTGTGGGTTTGCCATTTATCTGAACAGTGCAAAATACTTCATTCTTTGCCCTTAAATCTACTGCATTGACCGTTTCATGAAGCACTCACATGCCATCAACATAAAGAGTAGGCTTGCCACTGTCTAACTGATCAACTTGCTTCTTAAAATGTTCCCTTTTAAAAAAAGAATGTGGGCCTTTTGATTTAGAAAATCTTTTGAAATTATTCCATTTATTACATTTGTGGCACTGTTGACCAAAAGACTTTTCCCTTTTAGATTCATGATTACCACCACAATTACAACAGTTAGCAATGGAACTTTGTACATTAGAAGTGGGGAAAGCAATGAGTCCTTTTTGATTTTGCTGACTCACTCTTATGCTTCACTGAGACTGTGCAAAGTCTGGAATTTGCTAGAAAGTTCTGGGGAGACCTGCAGCAGTCCCTGGGAAACCCCATAGCTGCCATGTGCTTGGGCCTGTTTCTCTTAATAACATGTTGCATACTATCAACATGAGCTTTATCACTGTGCCTTCAAGAGCGGCTCTCATTTGTAAGCATATTTGTGTGCCTTTCTGTGAGTTTGTATATCTGACAAATCTCAATGGCCTTATTCAAAGTCAATTCACTGTCTCAAAGAAAAAACTTTCTCACAGCAATATCTTTTATACCACACACAAGTATGTCCTATATCAACTCATCCCTTAAGTCACCGAATCTGCACATTTTAGCTCTATTTCTCAGGTCAGTTATATATGTTGCAAAAGTTTCACCAGGCTTCTGGTCCCTTTGTCCATCATATTCTGTGGTTCAAATAATGCTTTCTTCTCATTTAGAGTTAGCAAGACCTTATTTTTCAGACCAAGGAGGAATAATTAACACCAAGCAAAAAGAGCCAAAGCCGAACTTGAGATGTCAGCTAACATATAGTACAGACAATTTTGCTATTCGTAACATCATTAAGAAATTTTTGCCAGTGTTTACATCTGATAATAAAATTAGAGAAAATTTTGGAGATCAACCCAGTTTTTCTTTTAAAAACAGGAAAAATCTAAAAAGACTGCTATGCTATAAAGCAGAAACTGAAGCCATCTCCGAAAATAGGAGCTTTCAAATGAGTAGGAGAGTTGGTACGTTCAGATGTGAAAGTTGCAAGGCATGTTCTTACATTAGCAACTCGAATATATTTACACATCCCTTAACTAAGAAAAAATATAAATTTGAAGGATTTGCAAATTGTCAGAGTAAGAACATCATATATGTGACAACCTGCAATCACTGCAAGGTATACTACATAGGAAAAACGAACCAAATGTTTAAAGAACATATTCTAAAACATTTATCCGACATAAGAAATAAGTTACTAGTAATGCACTTCATATGCATATTAGTGCAAATGGTAGCCATTCTTTTAGGTTTATGACACTAACTAGGCTCCAGGAAACATTAAGAGGTGGTGATTTAATAAATCAAACAGAAATTGAAGAAATGAAGTGGATAATGAACTTGCGTTCAGATCAGCCACCAGGTCTGAATGTATTTGTTCCTTTAAAACCTGCACTAAAAGGAAAACCTCTTCAGCACTCTAAATAACTTAATTGAAAGGGTGTATAAGTTGCTATGGCTACTAAGTATCTTTGAATGAGTAAATACCAGAACCAGAGAATGAAGGTATTTAACAGGAAGTTTTACTGGCTAACATTTAGGATTTGAAAAAAGTATTACACCGAAAGGGCTTATCTGGTTTATGAGCCAGTGTGTTTTATTTTATCATTGTTTTATTTTTATTAAAAGTTTTCAAGTTTCAAGTTTTTAGCAGGATTGGTGGCAGAACCATTCTTTCTCTGGATTTTGTACTTTGATATGCTCTGCCTTTGGTGACACTACCTACTTTTTCTTTTTTGCTTACATATCACAACATATCCACTTTTATCTTCAAACCTGCACCCACATCTTATATAAAACTACTCTTAAACAAACTCAAACCATGCACTATTTCAGCTGATGACCTTCCAAATGAATACCTTAAAATAGCAGCTGATAGCATTGCCTCCTTTGTCTCAATCCTTAAAAGCAGGTCATTTCAGGAGTCCCACATTCCTTTTCTCAGGATAAAAATCACATGTTATCCCTATGCACAAAGGAGGAGATTCAAAAGACATTACTAACATTAGACCTATAGGAATTGTATCCTCCCTCCTAAATACTTGAGAAATGTATTCAAAAACAAGTACTACTATCTCCTGCAGGAATAACTCCTATTCCCCACACAACATGGCTTCCGTCCTTCACATAGTACTAACGTTGCACTTCTAACATATATAGATACTGTCAATAAAGCTAGAGATAATGACAAACAAGTCTCCCCTTTATTTGTAGACTTGTCTAAAGTCTTTAACACAGTTTGTCACAGCACATTTCTACTTCAAATGTCCTCATTAGGTCTCTCTCAGCCCACTCTTCTATGGTTCAAAAGCTACCTATCCAATAAGTATCAGTCCATAAAATGGCACTCCAGCATCTCTTCATACCTCCCAGTCAACCGCAATGTACCACAAGGCTTTATCCTTGGTCCCTTCATCTTTAACCTTCTCACCAATACCCTCCACACATCCACACAACAGGCCCCCAGTACATTACATAGATGACCAAGGTATCCAACCTTGTGACTTTTTTCAATCCATTTCAGGAAATCGTTTTTTGTTTTTGAGAGTACAGGCTGCAATGTGATATTCAATAATGGACTATAACAGTGAGGTGCAGCTTGGCAGATGAATTTCTTGGAATTCATTTCAACAATGGCATACTTACACTTCTTGGGGGATATTTCATTGTCAGTCTTTTGCAAAGAGATGAATAGAATAGATGTTGCAGTTTATTTAATCACAATGTATTGTACTGAGTGAAGGGGGGGGGCACTTCTTAGAGGTTTCCCTTTTTCTCTATTAAATCAACTGCCAATCATTAGTGGACCGGAGTTCCGCTGTGGCGACCCCTAACCGGGAAAGGCCGAAAGACACAACAACACTGAGACAATGGAAGTTATTTACATACATATATATATATATATATATATATATATATATATATATATATATATATGGGTCCCCCTTCAGTAGATCAAAATTTTACAAGTTCGAAGCTCATATGGCCGAGACCATATGATCGAACTTGTAAAAGTTCGATCGGACGGAATGGAGATTCACGTACAGTGCGGAACAGGAAGATTCCCCTTTTCTGCAATGTAGTGTGATCTCAGAGTTATTATATTTAAGTAAGGGGGTGTGGGGGGTGCAAGGGGGCATAGCCCCCCCCCACCGCTCCAGACATCTAGTTCTTTTTTTTGTGTTTTTCTTTTCTCTTTTCTTCAGTGTTCAAACTTTTACAAGTTTGATCATATGGTCTCGGCCATATGAGCTTTGAACTTGTAAACGTTTGATCTACTGAAGTAGATCCATATATATATATATATATATATGTATATATATATATATATATATATATATATATACAAACACACACACACACACATATATATATATATTTATATATATATATATATATATATATATATATATATATATATATATATATACATATAGTCTCACTCATACATAGGGACACCTTTCAACAGCACATAACAAACTTGAATCTGACTGGAGACCATGTCATAATAATTTGTAGCAAATGTGGAATTTTAGTTACCTTTTTACATTACCAGTTAAAAAAGAGATTTAACATGATCTAACAGCTTTAAAACCTGTATGCACAGCTTGTGTACTCCATCCACCCTGCACAACCTTAGTAATGGCTCCTAACCCTAACCCTAACGCTGGCCCTTCCCCCAACCCTAACATTATACTGTACCTTCATAAAAACCTTCCCGTAACACTGACACTACACAAGACACACTCAGACACACAGATATTTACAAACAAATGCAAACAAGACTATGTCTATCCCCTAACACAATCCTGACCCTAAAACGTGCAACTTGCACATAAATATACAACACCTGTTCTTCACTCATCTTCAACCCTAACCCTATCTGACATACAAATGCATAAACACTCTCACCCCTCCAACCCCACTTACCTGTCTCAGCATTACACACCATTGACATTTCCACCACTCAGCTATCAGTACCATCAGCTTTAAACCACATCCTCTGCATTTGCAAAGAAATGACATTCGACACAAGGTACCCATAGATAAATAGATAGAGACAGAGATAGAGTGATAGACAGAGCCAGAGATAGAGTGATAGAGAGATATATAACAATCTTTGAAACTCTCCCTTTGGCTGTGCATATAATGTTTTGTAACTGGATCTTTCATGATGTAGTGTGACGTACTATGCTTCTCACACGGACATAGTTAAGTAGTATGCTACTTGACCTTGTGGACCATTTTAAGCCTAGCCAGTTTCCATTATGGTGCTTCAATTAACCTATTGCATTTGGTGTTAGACTGGCCTTACCCATCTTGTGATCGGTTATTATATATTACCCCTAGTAAGAATAACTGGGATCATAACATAGATAAACTGAAGGGACCCATGCATGAAATAAAGCATTTAGGTGCTGCCTCTAACCATTAGTAATACAGAGGGAAGTCCTGGGGTAAATGTTCTGTTTCCCATCCATAGGTCCAAGATACCATTGAATATGGAATGGGATGAGTTATGTTTTATGTGGATGGAGAGTCTGTTCTAATGCAGCAGTATTCTCTGTGAGGTACACCTGTCTCTCCAGACCATTCTACTGATGTTGCAGAAGGGTTTTAAACCCCTGGACCAAGTATTTCTGATGCCATTTGACTTTCTGATGTGTAGAAAATCCATCAGTAGTAGGTGGAAAGATGCCTTGTATGCCAGACACAGGTCACCTCTTAGCAGTCTGTAGGATGCTGCATATAGTGATAGAGCTTTGAGTCAATCCATGTAGGACATGTTGTTTAGGTCTTGCATCCTTTTAATAAAGAATATCTGTGGGCGTTCCAGTTGTTGCATATGTTTCAACAGATGCATGCCAAAGGGGGCTTTATATCCAATCACTGGCCTAATGAGGGATGAGTAAAGGGGGACAATGACATCCCTAGATCTAGACAGAATCCCTTTGTTTATATGCTGTGTAATGTATAAGGACTTTCTTATGACAATGGACACATGCTGGTTGAAAGAAGGGTCACTGCCCACATACATTTCCAAATCCCAAATAACGGAATCAACTCTTATATGTGTTTTATCAATGTGATAGTCCATGAAGTAGGTGACTTCCAGAATGATGCAATAATGCATTTTGTTTTTCATTTAATTTCAGTTCATGATTTTGGCACCACATATTTATTTGAGACAAACATTCTTACAGGGTGGCTAAGTTACTTTGGAATTCAATGACTGTTCCTAGCTTGCAGTCATCTGCAAACTTAGAGAAGTAGATGCCAAACAGGAGAAGCTCCAGCACAGAACCCTGGGGGACTGCATTAATGACTGGTCTCTTTGTGGAGGTAAATTCCGGACTATGATTTCCTGTGTCCTATCATTGAGCCATATAACTATCCAGTAGGTGACATAATGGTTCATTCCCAGTTTATTTAACTTTCCTACTAAGTTTGAGTGGGAGATTATGTCAAAGCTTTGGTGACTCTCAAAAAAGTCCTTCAGGTTAAGTAATCATGAACTTCCCTTGAAGAACACAAAGTAATATGTGTCTACTGTTTGGAAGTTCTCTATGTCCTTCTTGATTACATCCCTGATACGGCTTCTATGTCTTTGCATATGAGACTGGTCAGTCTTATCAGTCAGTAATTGCTTGGGTCTATGAAAGGTCTTCCTTTATGCAGAGGAATGACTATATTTGTTCAACATTCACTTGGTACAAAACCTGTGTGGAGGCTGAGGTTGGACATTGTTGGTGTGTGGCTAAATCATGCATCATGCTATTTAAGATGCATCTAGTAATATTGTTAGGACACATCACTGCAGTATTTTTAGCTTTTGATAGTACTTTTAAGATTTGGTCTTGTGTGATAGCTGATGGTGAGACAGTTTCAGTGACATTTTGAGAGACAGACAGAGTGGAGAGAAGTAAAGTAAGAGCTGAATTTATCAGCCAGTGGGTTCACTATATCTTCAGCCTCATTGCATGTACCATCATTCACAATAAGCTCAGTGCATTGCTGCATTGTCCTTTTGAGATTACAAATGTAAATAAAAAATGCCTTGTGACTATGTTTTGCTTGTTGGCAAATTTAGTCTCAAACTTGGCTTTGGTGGATTTTATTAATCTCCTGAGTAGCTTGTTTATTTCACAGATGAAGACTATTATTCTGAGAATTACTCTTACTTTTTCAGGAAATTATCTTCCTTTTATTGTAATACTTATTGATATTATGGCAGAATGCAGGAGTATCTGGTCGAGCTCACTTACCTGTACGATAAATAATATCTTCATGTAATTTTTGCCCTTCTAAGCAGTACTGCTTATGTGTTACCCAAACTGATAGATTGGTAGCTCATGAAATCTTCAGTCCAAATTTCCAAAATTTAATGGTGTATATAGTTGAAATTGTTAGAAGAAATAATAAAACAACCATGACAAAATTAGACTATCCAGTGGTATAATTCATCCTCTGATACAAAATTACTGAATATTTTGAGTTTGGAGCACAACTAATTAAAAAGTCGATTTATCATAAAATCTAAGAATGCCATCCAAATGTTAAAGTACAGCAAGAAGGTGTATAAATTCCAACCCTCATTGGTCTATAATAAAAATAGTGACAAAGGCATAACCACAGACTGATTGCTACAAGTCTGTATATTTAAATATGTTAGGCATGCAACTGAAATTTGAAATCGTAAAGGAACATAACTTTTAGATGTAGTTTTGTGGTAAACATTGGAAATGTCATGATCCGCTAGAGTGAGTCCCAAAACACGGAGGCTGAATGGTTGAAAGTTTGAAATTACATATATTAAGTCTGAGATGCCATTTCTCAGATAATTCCCTTTTCTATGAAGTATTGCAATCTCGGAGTTAGTATATATAAATCCAGAGGGTGTATGATATTTGCCCTCCAAACGGGGGGGGGGGGGGGTGCAGGTGTTCTTGCCCCCTACAAAAAAGATTTAAGGAGAAGAGAGATTCTCGAGATTTTCTCTTCTCCCTTCTTTTCTGTGTTTTTTTTTTTTTTTTTTTTTTTTGCAACTTTTTGGCACTCAGCATTTCGAGTACCAAACATTTCAACAGAGAGCCATTTTTGGTATTAAATCAAAATAAAAATGTGTCAAAACCAGGACAAGAAAGAGGGGTCTGCAAATGATTGTCACTGAGAATGTGATTATGACATCAAACAGAATAATGTTATTTTACACTGTTTTTATTTGGCAAGAACAAAAGAAAACATGTTTAGAACAGCCTAGGAAGTAGTGTTGGCAGTCTAGATCACAGTGAAATAACAGCAGAAAAATGAAGATGTCCAATCTGGCCCTAGGCTTTGATGCTATTCACCTGACTCTAAACCGAGAAGTACTTTGTACAATACTAAGTCAGTATGTGTTACATCGTGTGGACATGACAATACCCTCAGCACATATGGCTACAGCAGATAATAGTTACTAGCTGCCACCATATCACCATTCTTCCTAAAAATAAAACATTAGTTATATAATGTTGTGGAAGTATTAAGCAGTATAATCTGCAGGGCAGGTAAAGTCAGCAAAGGTTTTCATTTATTTATTTATTTATTTTTATTTATTAATTTTTTTAAGGCTTGTTAACTAGGTAAATGGACTGGGCCAAGGACCTCTTTCAGCCACTTCCTGGGACAAGGAGGCCAAAACAAAATACATACATCAAAAGCATAACAAGAAACAATGAAGTACATTGCAGCAACAGTCGTAATGCAGTAGCAGACTTTATAAAACACATTATGTACAGAAGGAATGCTTAAGTCTAAAATGCAGTATTTAGTGTAAGAGACATATGCTATATATACCAAAACATGTCTAAACATGCTGCGAAGTACTACAATCAAGATAGTTTTGTTTCCATTACCACAGGCATGAGATGAGCACAAAATCAAGAACTTTTTAATGTAAAGTAGTTGACAGAACTACAGCATTCTTCCCTTAAATAAAACATAGAGGGGATAGGGTGGGGTGGGTAGGGCATTCTAAGATTTTAAGATATGGTGGAGGAATACAAAAGGAGTAAAGATAATACTAGAATAAAAGTGTAAAGAGCAGGAGAAGGAGTAGCTTGGGAAGGGGATAACCAGTTTCTCTGAAGCAAGTAGATTTATTTTGCTCAAGCAAGTGGGATTGAAGTGACTTTTTGAATGAAACCATTCTCTTTGTTAACCTTATTCATTCTTCAGCCATTAAACATATTCATCTCTTTCAGGGGAAATAATTGCATAAACATTAATTATTCAGCATTTTCATTATCTGATTCAGCATCATGGGGTACCAAAAGCATGTCCCAATACTTAGTATGCATTACGCAGTGAATATGACAGTTCATTGCAACAAATAGACAGACATTTACACACACACACACACACACACACACACACACACACACACACTCACACACACACACACACACACACACACACACACACACACACACACACACACATACTCGCTCGTGCAGACACATACACAAAATGCACACACACACACACACACACACACACACACACACACACACACACACACACGTACACATTTGTGCACGTGCCCACTCACTCATATAGATATAGATATATATATATATATATATATATATATATATATGTATATATATATATATATATATATATATATATATATATTCACACAGATATACTCCAAACAGGTGCACACACAGAGGCACACTTGTATAACTGCATACAGCTACAGACAAAACATGCACACGTATGCACACACGCACACACATACACAGACTAACAGACTATAACCAAGGTGATAGTTCTTTTTTACTATAATTAATAAAGGCTGACATTCTAATTGTATGCCATCCAAATTTGTATGCTTTAAACTTAGTTGATTAATCAATGGAATTGCCCAAGAAAAAAAAAATTAAAGCATTCATTTTTTGTTCATCGTATAAGGACCTTACACTATACTTGTACCATACGTAAAAGGTATCATGGTGAATAACATTTCGGACATCTGGCATATATCTCATCATCTCCTGTACTCATGTGCATGCAAGATGTCCTTATGTCAGGTAGGTAGACGTGCATGAATTTTACATGCCTCTGCTAGTGATGGTTTTATAAATGAAGTACATGGGGGAAAAGAGAACTATATTCAGCTTCTCAATTCCTTTAGAACAGAGGTTATACAGTTAGGGTCTCAGCATGTGGGCCCCCTCATTGTCTCTGACCACAGTGGCTTTAAAGATCATGCGCAATGGTTACACTTACCATTAAAACAGCTTGATGAGTAGCTTCCATCCTCTTGTGCTAAATATGCAAGCAAAAAACTGAACACTCTGCTGAAATATCATTTGTTTTAGCAGTTTATATTTCCCTGAAAATCAAGTGTGTTATGTAGAGGTTAAGAAGGAGCTGAGTGCACTTGCGTCATCATGCCTAGTAGTACAGTGATAACATAAGATGGGGGTTGAAGACGGATTTCTTCTCACTGACATATCTGAAAAAAATCTGACACAATCAGTAACAGTCAGTTGAATACAGTTAATATTTAATGAGTGCACTAAGCTTTGCAGCTGTATTCATTAAATATTATTGTCCAAGTGCTTGTTATAGCATTCTGTTACAATGCTGTTTCTGTTGTAGCCATGACTGGTTACAATGACAGGAAAAAAACACATGCCCGTTTCCATTTGGTAAATACTGCATGAAAACGGCCAAATGACTGTAACAAACGGGAAAAGGACAAAAGTGCTCACGCAACTAGAAAAGTAGCTGAAAATTAATAGCAGAATTACTACTATAAAACAAGGACACAGATATTGGAGAGCTTCCACCCCCAACTGGACATCACAAGGCAACGTCCATCAGAGTCACACAACCAGAATGGTAAGGGAGTTGACTAAGATGATACAGTTCTTCGCAAGTTTTATTTTCACATAAAATCATTATTTTTGTAAAACTGGATTTGCAAGCATCACTAGCCTCCAGCGATGTTTTCAAAACTGCATGTTCTGCAGTCAGCCAGCAAGCACCAACTCTTCACCTGCCCTACATTGTGTTTGATGCTTGAATCTGCCTCACTCTGAAACAGCCATGTTGCACACCCTTTAATGGTGACTATTGTTCATGGTTCATTTTCTCTTCTGCCTTGTGTTGCTGATCAGTGACCTTTGCTGCTATCCCCCTATCTTGTTTGACAGTGACCTGTGTCTCACTTCTCCCAAACAAATGATAAATATTTTGAGTACCTATTCACCCCCCCCCCCCCCCAGCCTCACTGTGAGCACCTGGAGCCATCATCCAACCCTGCAACTGAAATATGGGTGAACAGTGACCTTTTTCTCCATATACATGCATGCACACAAATGTGCATGCGTGCACACACACACACACACACACACACACACACACACACACACATACACACACACACACACACACACACACACACACACACACACACACACACACACACACACACACACACACTAATGGGGAATAGATTAAACTCTTTTACTCTTATTCCTCATAAGGGAGATCAAAGTTCTTTACCAATCCCTCGAGCCTTCTATCCAAGTTGTCAGTGACAGGCTTAGGACCTACATAAGCCTTAACCTTTGCACTATGCACTATATCAACTTTTGACCTAGGTATGCCATCTGAGAGACTCATCTCTCAGCAGCATTTTGGTAATGAGGTACATAATGATTTTGCTGTAGAACCTTAACTCAGTACTGTGGAGTAATCATTTTAAAATAAGACCTTGGCCATCCATCTACTGTAAACCCAAGAAATGAGTGCTTCCATCACCTTCCTGGGGTCTACCTCTTCAGTTACTGGACTGCTGGTTGTGAAGAAGATCTTAATAATGAATTGCAGCTCCAGTATTTAAGGACACCTTAAGCACAGCATTGTAGGGCAAGCTTTAGTACTTCAGTGCTCAAAGGATTCAAATGTGAACAGACAGGTATACTGAAACTGTATTAGCATTGCTTACAGAAAATCATCATTAAATAAAACATCACACCTTTAATGCTCTTTTAAATGAACATTGTAAAGAATATAGATATTAGAAATTGTCTATTTTCCCAAGAAAACCATGAAATGGCATTATGTAGAAGAAGCCCCTTTGTTGTCCATTTGCATACAACCTAAACAATGATATGTAGCTGGGTGTGCATATTCCATTCAGGTTAACGTTTAAATGCATTATACATATTCCCCGCATACTCTGAAATCAGGCTACAGTTGTTAATTTCTCATCTGTGATATGGGATTCCAAGCAAAAACAGTAAATTTTTATTTAAGACAATTTTAATGTACTACTGCAAAATAAAGTTTGATTAAAAAGGCACTTCATGAATTGTCCTCTTCATATATATAATGCTAAATAATATAAAGAAAAATATAATTATGTAATAAAATATATCTCGCTTTATGTGTACAAAAATTGCAAGAAAGGCACAGAAAACCCTTGACTGTTGACTGTTAAGAAAATGATTTATACTTTTTTTAAAGTATGAAGCACGAATATTTAAATCATTTTATAGCATCTAAGGGCACTTTAATTTTGTATGCTTATAAATAGATCTGATTTTCATTTCATTATCCTGCTACAGTGATTCTAACAATTGAGCTTTGATGCATTCTTATTGTTGTACTTTGTGAGATTGCCCTTCCCTCTAGATTTAGATATATTTATATGCAAATTATATTGCTCTTTGATAAATATTGTACAGTTCTCTTTAAATAATTGTTGCCATCAAACAAAGCAGGAGTTTTAATCCCTTAGATACCTGACATCATATTTTCAAGACATATTTCGGTAATGTAGTTAATTTATATGCCATCTCAGAAGCTGTTTAACTTATGATTAGAGTTAATGAAACATGTGATTGTAAAAATGATAGATGTATCAAAAAGACATGTATTTATCCCATTCTGTAGCAGACAGGTAATTCACCAAAGTTGTATCAAAATAGATTTAAAATATAAATTAAGAAACAATGCTGCATATATCTAAACATGCAAATAAAATAAAGAACCCAGAGCTGTTAATATATTTCCTTTTTTCTTCTTTGAACTGCCAGTTCTTTAAGATTCAGAAAAAAAATGTCTGTACTCATGTAAATTACTAGAATAGGTAGGTCAATTTACTATATGTCATTGTGCAAAATGTGATTCAGAGACAGCTTTAGCCGCAATGAGGAAGATCGTATTTTGGACTCATCTGTATATCTCTGAATCACAGATCATGTTCTGAGCCCTTTGTGGTAGTATAGTCTTCAGGCACCCCACCCCCCACCCCCCAGAAACACACATTCAGACATTCATGCACATAGTCAAACATTCACTCAAAATCACATTCCCCAACACTTGATCAGACTCATGGGTACACTCACCCATTCACCTACATGTGTGCTCCAACATGCATGTATAAACACACACACACACACACACACACACACACACACACACACACACACACACACACACACACACGCACACACACACACACACACACACACACACACACACACACACACACACACACACACACACACACACACACACACAATTATCCATCTCTGTTCCTTCTGAACTTGCGTCTTCATCCATTGACTTGAATGGGTGCCTGCCTTCTTTTGAGTTTGCTAAATTCTTTTGTCCAACCATATAACCATAGAAGTTTATACAGCTGAACAATTCTCTGCATTGCTCAGCAGCATAAATCAGTAGCTGCAGGCATTACTGTAGGAGAGCACATGCCTCATTACCATGACTACCATGCACCATCACCAGCAGGACTGCCTTCCCTGCAAATGCTCTTGCTTATAAAAAATGAGTGTGCTAGGGTGGTCTCTGAACTGGAAAGAGTATCTGCTTCTGGTAAAATGCATTGCTTACGTTAACTCTTCTTGAATCCCATTTGTCTTTTTATATACCTGTTGATACTGTACATACCACATGCTATGTAGTTTTTAGTGTGGCAGTAAACAGATAGCAAAAGCATTATATAATTAATGAAGAGTATAGCCTAACATTTAAAAAATATGTTCATTAACAGTAAGAATTTATACATTTACTGTAACTTAGTGTTGCACTAAAAATCAGAATAGCACTGACATTATTTTCACATAATACTACAAATTCTGATTTAAGAAAACAGCAACAGTAAGTAGTCAGTTTATTTCATGTTACAAAGAGGTACTGTGCTCATTCTCCCAGACAAATCATGGTGAAGTCAAACATTATATGCTGGTTAAGAATTTATACCATGTACATGTAATTGATATCTATAGTGCTAGAGCAGTTATCAGCATGGAACAAAGAAAAAAAAAATCCCAGTTTTATGGAATCTCTTTTCTTTACAGAAATTCAGCAACATACTGGCAGTAATTACATGGTGTATTCAAAATGCCATGCATGCACTACCTTATTTATGTGCTGTTACTCTTCTTCAGGCAGTAAAGGGAAATTATTGATGTATAAAATTAAATTGTCTCCACCATCTCTGATGCTCACTACTACATGTAACACCTATGGCTCAGTTAATTATTTATGGTCTTGCCTACCCACCACTCCTACAGAGGACATCATCAAGGTTGTCTACTTTACCTGCTGATATCCCTCCTTACTATAGAAGCCTTATCAGCCTGAGACAATATCATAGCATGGTAATTGAGAAAGTAAATGCCAGTGTAGCATATTCACTTTCCTTGTTTGCTGATGATGGAGTTGCATAGATGAAAGACCCAAGGTGAATGAAGTTTGCACGTATCTTAGAGCTGACACTAACCAGGGACAAATGTACTCTCCTGCCCATAAATGAAAGGGCGGAGCAACAGGGTAAATAGGAGCTAACAAAATGCTAAACACCGAGAAGTGATACTCTGTGAGCAACAAGTGAAGCTAAGCAAAATGACATGTTCACCTGGAAGCATAGCGAATTAGCCAGGTGAATAACAGGAAGTAAACAGAAGATGTAGGTCAAACTAAATGTAAGAAGGTTTAAATGGACAGGGAACTGTGTGGCTCCACTTTGGCATTGCATGATACTTCCCTTCCAACTGTCAGCTCATCAGATAAGCAATTTAGTTCATAGGTTCATAGATTAGTACTAAGCTAACTGCCATTGCGAGCAATTTTAAGCCTAGCCAATTATACCTTGTGAGACTCAAACCCTGCACCTTGTGTTTGTAAGGCAAACACTTTGACCATTAGCACACCCTCCCAACCCCAAGGAAAATACCTTTATAAGTGACTATTAAGGACAATATCAGGTGTTTGTGCAGAGTGTGGATTAGATGGCACAGCCTCTCAGCTTCTTGCAAGGGTGGTATGGGGAAAATACTTTGCCACCCCCACGAATGTGGGACTTCACTTCTGTGTAAAATTTGTTCTTGGACATTTGAATGAAATTTTAAGATCAAAAGTCACAACCATGATATAAAACCATATTAGACACATGCCTGGCATGAGTGTGGGTCAGATAGTGCACTCTGTCCTTCTCCTGAACAAAGACATAAAGGAGAGTCTGGAGGAGATGACAGAAATGCTAGCATTATCCATTTTAATAAGAGAAGGAGTCTGGCACACAAGACAGCTCCCAGAAGAATTTGTCAAGGCTCTGATGGGTCCGTCTGTATGAAGACAAGGTCCACCTTGTCTATCAGTCTGTCTCAGTTATGAGATGTGAAGTGAGAACGTGACAAAGGAAGGAGGATATTCTTAAGGGGTGCAACTTGAAAACAGTGTACTTTAAGAGATAAATGAAAGACTGCTCATACATGTAGTTTGGATTGATAGCTTTTCAGTAGCCCAAAGTAGGGCATTTTTATTGATGTGAGATTTTGCGATGCAGTCCATATTTCCAACCAGAATGAATGACTGGACTTCACTTTTTACCCAAATAAAAGCACACTGTTGTATAGTTTCAGTTGCTTCTGCTGTATCATGTAAACTTGTTTCAGATACAAAATAACCATGCAAATATTAGAGGAAACAAAGTATCTCTTTCTTTCAATTGCTACAAAAGACATTTGTCATTTTGTGTGTTTCTTCACAGGACATGACTGCTGAAATAGGGATTGCCCAGCATTATCAGAGATAGGTTGTAGCCCTAGATATAGCTTTAGTGAGTCACAAACTACATTCCTGCATCCACAATTCAGTGACAAAGCTTCACTGAGTAGGGGGAACTTATTAATAGCAATAGGATAATACAAAAACAAAAGGCTCAATTAAAATAATTGATGAATAAGTTTTTCAGTGTGCTGCCGTGGTAAATCAGTTGAGCTAAAACTTGCCATTCTATTGATCATTTATCTGTTATTCAGTTTGCATTTTTGGTCTTTTATTGTTTGGCGGGTTGATATACAGCACATTATTTCAATAATTTGTACTGCCAAGCAAGTGATCCGTGCTAGGATATGTACTAGTTAGAATTAAACATGAAGAAAAGTAACCAATCCACAGGAGTGCAACTGGTACACTACTTAACAGATGTATCACATCACACTATAACACTTCTTGGGCCTTCAACAAAGAGCAATGTCAGTCAGCCAAGAGAACTTTCAACCATGTTTTCTCACAGTGTTGTAAAGTAGGAATAAATATCAGTTAAATGTTGGCAGCCAAAAAAAAACTTTCCCTGCATTAACTCCAAAGAGTCCAGCCTATGGGGATTGTTGTTTTATTATTCTGAGTTATAGGTTAGAAATGAATGTTCATGATAGGAGTCACTAGTAGGGGTGTTAGTGCTTATATAGGGCTTAGATAACATTATTTTTGTTAGATTTCACATCAAAAAAGATTCACTGGAAAAAATATATATGTTTATTATAAAACAAGGCAGGGCCCTTGTGTTTGTTTCAAGAGTTAGAAAACGATCTCTTTGCATTCTGGTGAACTTACAGAGGGAAAAAATGCAATGACTGTTCTTTTCTAGACAGATGTGCTTACTGACTCTGATGGTAAAGGACCATCACTGAGTCAGAGCACATATTGTCAGAAATAATGAGTTAAATGTCTTGCCCGCGGTGGTGATGCTGCAGTAGTGTTGTCGCCTCACATTAAGACGCTGTCCGGTTCAATTCTCAGCTAGAGCGTCTTCTGCGTGGAGACATGCGTGCATGGGCGTACCTTCGTTGAAGGATGTACATCAGGCCTGGCAAGCCGGTACGTAAAAAATCAACTGCCAATCATTAGCGGACCGGAGTTCCGCTGTGGCGACCCCTAACCGGGAAAAGCCGAAAAACACAAACAAACAATGAGTTAAATGTCTTGGTCTAATGAAAAAGCAACAGCCAACCGCTATAACAATGATTCATCATTCAGCATATTTATTGATTCATTTGTTGTGCAGTTGTGCATTGTTTTAGTGTTTGCTGCTCATTTATGCATTTTATTCCTGTGACTTATAAAAGCACTGGAAACAGTCTAGTACACTCATTAAAAATACCTGCTAAGTCAGGTGCCCAAGAAAGCTAAGTGCTAGTTTCTGTCTAATGAAATCTTATAGCTTGGATTCTGATGTTGCTTGAACAAGTTAGGTACTATTGGATTAAAACTCTTCTTTAATTTTTTGGACTCTAGTCTGCAGGTTGTGCTTCTGAATATGTAATGTGTTCTGCTACTGTTTGCTGAGGCAGATGCACAGACATTCACACTACATCTATTTTGTTGACACCTTTTAAATAACTACTTTAGGCAATAACATTTAAATCATCATTCTTGACAACAGCATATTTAAACATTCCAGGGTTGTTAAGTACTGTGACATCGTCATCAAAAAGGGTTTATTTATTGATCTTGGCACTCATTTGTTGGTTCATAAGTGTATACTAGGCTAACGACCACTAGGGCCTTTATAAACTTAGCTGGGCAACTCAAATGTATCCCACAAGTTAAGTGTTTTAGACGTTTATATAGGGATTATTCTATCATCATCATCATCATCATCATCACCATCCTGCTTGTTCCCATTTTTCCATATTGTTGTTGTTTTGATGTTATATTAACTAATATCACTTCCCTCAATTCAGTGATACTCTCCTAACTTCTGCAGCCATTCCTGACTGTTGCAGGTGTCCTCATCCCTTTTTACATTTTTCCTGTCTCACCCAAACCTGTTTTACCAAATCATACTCTGCATTCCTGCATATGTGACTAAACCAGCTCACTCTGTTCACCTTCATCTTCACGCTCATTATTATATTGCACTGACCATCTGCGCCTCTTCAGATGACAATCTAATCTCTCCCTTTAGTGTTCTGTCATACGTTAATGGGTTATACACTGTAATCATAATAGAAATAATTTTCTTATTTGCTACATTTAATTTCCCTGCCTTTCCCTTGCTAGATTGTATTGGTTGCTTCTGTAATTCTAGACTAAACAAATTACATTTACATTTCCTTCCTGGAGCAGCTATTGGAATATGCCCCCATTAACTCTTGTTAGAAAAAGCACTCAAATGCTATTCCAGTCCCACTGTACAGAGGGCAGTCCCATTAACTCATTGTACTGCAATAAACATAGCTGTAATGGGTATGTCTCCATGGGAATTACCAAATAATATACAGATGGAAGGTATTATTTCATTTCTACCTCTTTGTTTACAAAGAGTTCACGTTATCTATTTAAGTACAAGTTTGAAGTCTCCAGCTGACTATTAATTTTCCTTTTATTGCATGATGTGCGAGGTACCTCCTACACAATCATATTGTGTGATGAGATACTAAAGGTATATGTCCTGTCACTAAACTTCTACTTTAATTTTAGCTGTAAGAATTAAAATATGGCCTATGCAATATTATAAGCCCTGTGATATTGTTACAGCAGATATGAAATCAACTAAGTGGAACCTGCATGCCATGTTTTTAGACTCTCTTTTACCTTTCGGCATTCATAATGAGCTATATCACACTGTGCATACCTGCATAGTTTGGACTTTATTTTGTCTTGTTCTCTGTCTGTACTGCAGTTTCCAATAATCATTTGTACTAATGCCTGTCTTTTCTCTGCATGAAATGGACTATGTATGTGTCAAGTATGCATTCTGTGCAGTATGCATACCCTGTATGCAAGATGTATAAAATTTACCTGAATGTAACTGAATTATAGGTTATTGAGTTTCACTTGATAAAGCAGTTGGTATTTCCTTCTGACCGACTTTATTAATTGTCAGTATAGCTCAATATAACATACTTTGGTATATGTTTCCTTTATGAAAGATATTTGAAATGTAACTGAGTAATGTAGCTTAAGCATCTTGTACACCAGTTCTGTGTTACACCCCTAGCAGTGAGTTAGGGAAGTTATTTCTATTCATTAAACACTAAAGTGACTATTAAAAGAACAGTAGTTTTACAAAGAGTCACTTTCATAGTCAGGCTGACCATTTATCCTGTTTGGGTTCTTTTGCATGGTATCCATTGCAATTACTGTGTGTCATACTACCCTAAGTTTATTATAGCACAGACATTTAGCCTTATTTTAACAGTGCTCTCTCGACCTGGGCATGACCTATTGTAAGGATAGAACCCGCAGACATCTATTTTGCTAGAATCAAAGTCAAGTACCTACTTACCTCAGATGACTTATTCACCACTACTAGGGCAGTAATCACCAATGTAGTACAACTTTCTCACTAAAGAAAGCAAATGTAATTGTAAAAAGGAGTAAATCCAAATAAATGTTGCAGGCTCAAACTTAATCCACCAGGAAAATAATTTATTGAAGTAAAGTTAGCACTTTCATTTCACTACATTGAGTAAAATTTCTTCAGACAAAAAAGGGGAAGTCCCAGACCCTTAAATAAGTGACACAACCTCGTGACTAAATTAATCCATTAGGCATTAAAGTGCACTCATCAAATGAATGTGGGTCCATGCCAGTGCATCAATTGTCAAACAAGTAAAAGCATATGCCTCACACTTAATACATAAAAATACATGCTAAAATATGTATGAAAATACCTGTAAAAGTGCTATAAGGTATATAAAAACAAGAAATACTATTAAAAACTGTTAAACATTGAATGTGGTTGAATGCATACATTTAGAATAAGAGGACGAAAAAGTACAAATCTCCAAGGAAGCAACTTTTGAAGTTAAACCATTAAAATATATGTTAAAAATATGTATATAGGTATGTTCCATGATATCCAGGAACAATTATAAAGAATGTAAAAGTTATATGAATTTAATATTTTAAATGCTCATCTAATAAAGCAACATTACCATATCTACAAAATACTAAAATACTCCTAAAAGACACTTTAGGGAAAGGATTCACAAGGTAAATGCTAAAGGTAAGAATAAAAATAAAAATACAATAATAGTCATCAGTGCAAAACGTGGAATAATCTGAACATAATGTTAAACTTATCTCTGCAAGCTCTTATATTTAAGGACACAGGATAAGGAACACAGATCATTCAGGCCCAGAGGGCTATAAGCATTAACCCTTATTTGCCAAATGAGTTCACGAATTTCTAACAAAAAGTTGAAGGGGCCACCCCTAGGGTCATGTTGCACCTGATCTATAATTTGAAAATTGAAACTGTGTTGCTGATGCTGTTGTACATGTTTTGCTAGTGCATTCTCGACTTTAGATTTTTTAGTACTATAGACATGATCGTAGACTCTGTCCCTGAATCTTTGGTCTGTCTTCCCGATGTAAAAACAGGGGCAGAGTCTACAAGTTGCCAAATACACCACACTCTTAGAAAAACAGTTAAACCTTTGGTTAATGGAATACTTCCTGCCCCTAATGGTAAAGTTTGTCCCATACTTATATGTTTAAAATACTGGCAACTCTCACATTTAAACATACCTACAGTCCTGGTGAAAGTTGGTTTCACTCTCTCCAACAGGTTCTTGAGATTAGCTCCCCTTCTGTACATGATCCGAGGAGTAAGATCCATGATGGGGGCCAAGTCCCTGTCCGACATTAATAAATTCCAGTTCTTAGAAATAATTCTCTTTATACTGGGTACATCAAGATGGTAAGTAAAAAGAAAAGTTATCCTAAAAGAATCAGTTTCTTCAGCATGAACAGACCCAACATTGATAGCTTGTGTGTCTGCCAACGGGGGGCTTTGGTGCCAAGATCGGATGGAAATAACCATTAATTCTTTTTGTCTGACCTTGGAAACCAAATCATCCAATAGTTGTGAAGGATACCCTCAATTTGTAAACATGTTGTACAACACTTGGCATTCCAAACCAAATTCCAACTCATCTGACACCATTCTGGCTGACCTCACCAGCTGTCCTTTCACCACTGATCTTTTCTGTTGGTAAGGGTGACAGCTCAAGAAGTTAAGGAATGAGTTTGGAATAGGTTGGCTTCCTATGTATCCTAGCTTTGTAAGATTGCATGTTTCTATCCTTGTTAAGATGCACGTTCAGGCAGCTAATGTGCTCATCCCTCAAGTCGTGTGTAAATCGCAAAAATTGGGTGGACTCATTGAGGTATAAAATTAATCCTTGGATTTCATTGATCGTACCATTAAACAACACAAAAATATAATCTAAAAATCTTGTATAGTAAACTATTGCCCTTCTATACGGGTTTCTATCATTAAAAACATGGTGCTGTTCCCAGAGGGCCATAACTAAATTCACAAAACTTGCTCCACAAGGGGAACCCATCATAACCCCTGATTTCTGAAGGTAATAATTACCATTAAAAATAAAATAATTGTTGTTTAAAATTAAGTCCAACAAGCCCTCAATTAGTCCAGTTTCTCTCTCTGGGCAACCCCTGGATCTGATCAGGTCAGTCACCCATTTGATACCCAAATCTACAGGTATCACGGTATACAAGTCTTTAAAGTTGATAGTCAAAAATAAAGACTCATCCTTATAATCCAGGTCATTGATGCCACTAAAGAATGACCACGAGTCCTTACAAATGTGTTCAAATTTTAACACATACTTCTTTAAGGATACGTCCATGAATTTAGCCAATGCATAGGTGATTGTATTCCTACCATTTACTATAGGACGTAATGGTGGATTCTTTAAGTCCTTGTGGACCTTGGGTATTCCAAAAATCATTGGTGTTATAGGAACCAGACTTGATAAATAATTGTAAATGTCCAAGGAAATTCTAGATTCAATGAAAAGATCGTTGAGGTAAACTTTCATTTTTTGATGTGCTCAGTTCATCTCATTCAAAGAAGCTGGGACATAGTGGTTACAGTCCAGCAATTTCGACATACGGTTGATATAGTCATCTTATTTATTTATTTGCAATTTGATTACCGGGAAAGTCCACTAGGCCGAATTGACCCATTTTCAGTGGATGCCTGGGGAGAAAAGCTCCAAGATGCATTATACAATTTAGATACAAATGATAGTTAATATTAAAGATCTTATGTAGAATAGTTACTCATAAATGCATTCAATATCATACATAGTTAACAAATTCATTAAGATTGAAGGTAGGGATCACAGTTTCATTTGAGGAAAACATATATGGGTTAGGTGTGGAAACAGTTTACATACAGACCTTTTAAGAAAATGTAAATGCACTTTACATGCACACATCAACAGTAGAATGCAATTTATAATATTTACAAGGTTGGGCTGTGTGAGGGTAGCTGTAGGAGGTGAGAGCTTAGAGAGAAGCTATAGAAATTGTTGAGAGCTTAGATAGGCTCATAGGAAGATAACTATGAGTGTTGTAGAGCTTGGGAACCAGAGTGACAACCATCTTGGATTAGGTTGGGTGAAGGCAGGTACATTTCCATTTAGTTGACAGGTGTTTGAATAGTTGGGTTTTGAAGTTTTCTGAGTTTGGTATGTTTCTTAGTGTGAAGGGAAGGGAATTCCATTTTTTGCCTAATGAGTAAGATAGGAGAAGTTGGCCAGCAGGATGTTTAGGTTTATGGATAGTAATTAAGTTCTGATTTTCAGATTTTAGAGCTCTGTTGGCTGTATAAGGGGGAAGGATGTTAGTTAGAACAGGACATTTTGTTGGGTGAACTATGAGTCTATGTGCAGTATTGAGTTGGAGATAGTCTAGGTAGTTTGGGAGTTCAAGCCAATTCAGGGATTGTAGGGTTAGGCAGTGATGGGTGGCATTTTTAGATTTAGAGGCAAATTTAAAGATTTTGTTGTAGCAGTTTTCTAGTTTAGAGGTGATAGAGGAGGATGGGTTGGTTAGGAGAGGGGCTCCGTATAATAAGGAAGGAAGAAGATAAGCTGAAGCCAAAGTTTGCCTGGTAGAGTTGGAGAGAAAGCAATTATTCCTATACAGCATACCTAGCTTTTGATGGGTTTTCTTAATATTTTGTTGACTTCAGGTGTTCATCTATAGTAATGCCAAATAGTTTGGCAGAAGGGAATACTTATATAGATGAGTTGGTTTGACTATAGACTTTGAAGTTATTTTTATTGTAGGAAAGGGTCTTTGTGGGAGGGAATAGTAGAATATTTGATTTATTTGCATTGAGAGAGAGGTGGTTTTGGCGCATTCAGTTTTCAGTTGTTGAGAAGGCAGTTTGGGTTTTAGTTAGCAATTCAGAGAGGTTTGAGGCAGAGCAGACTAAGGTTGAATCGTCTGCTTATTGAATGATTTTAGCATCAGGCATAGCAGTGTGAAAGTTATTGATGAAGATGTTAAAAAGCATCGGCCCAAGGATGGATCCCTGTGGTATGCCAGTTGGGGTAGGTAGGAAGGAAGAGATGGAGTTCTTCCATTTGACTGCCTGTGATCTGTCTGATAGATAGCTGGAGAACCAGGATAAAGCATTATGTGAGAGATTAAGGTTTGAGAGATGACAGAAAAGGTGCTTGTGGGAAACAGTATCAAAGGCTTTAGACAAATTGAGTAAAACAGTAGAAACTAAGTGGCCTGAATCTCGGGCTTGATTGACAGTTTCTAGGAAAGAGAGTAGAGCAATTATTGTGCTATTGCCTGGATGGAAGCCATGCTGGGTAGGAGTGAGAAGATTGTTTTGGGTCAGGAAAGGCATAAGTTGGAGGTGGATGCATTTTTCTAGGATTTTGGAGATCGGTGAAAGCAAAGCATTGGGGCGAAAGTTTGAGATGCTGGTATTTTTGCCTTCTTTATGAAGAAGAAGAATATAAGCTGAGCACCAGAGTTTGGGATTCTTTTATGGATCTGTTGATAATGATGCTGATTGGGAGTGCAATGCCATCAGCAGCACATTTTAGGAAGGAAGAGGGAATATTGTCGGGAGCGTTTGAGCAAGATTTAAGTATGGACAAAAGTTTTTTTATAAAGTTAGTGGAGATGGGTTTGAGTTCAAACAGGTGAGGTGAGTTAGAAGGGGGAGAGTGTACAGCAGTTGGGTTATTATTGGGAAATGTCTTGGTGAGGGTAGTAATAGTGTCTATGAAAAATGAGTTAAATTCAGAGCCTAGTTCGAGATCAGATTTACTTGGGTTGGGACAGGGATTATTCTTGGAGCCTGGATTGTGGAGTGAGTTTACTGTGTTCCAGAATTTTTTGCGGTTTTTATTGTTATTGGACTGAAGTTTGATATAGTAGTTTTTTTTGTCTTTGGTGATTAGTCATTTTGCACGGTTGCAGAGTTGTTTATATTGGAGCAAGGTATTGTCCAGTTTATTGTTTTGGTAAAGCTTCCATAGTTTGTCTCTGTGGTGCATAATCTGTTTTGTCTCTTTGGATAGCCAAGTAGCAGTTTTAGTTTTTATCCTTTTGTTTCTTAGTGGGGCTAATGAGTTTAAAGTATCAAGGAAGACAGATTTGAAGTATTCTATAGCCTTGTCAAGAGGAAGGATGTTTAGAATTTGCTAGTTCTTTTGTCTGAAAGTATTTGAGAAAATAGTTGGGTTGAAGCTACTGAGTTTACGAGTTTGAATGTACTGATGCTGGTTTGGGGAGGAACTAGTTGAGCGATGCATGAAGGCTGGGAGGTGGTCGCTAAAGGCATCAGGAATTGTACCAAAATTGGTTATTTTATTTGGATCTGAGACTAGGATCCAGTCTATAGTGGATCTGGGAGGGTTTATTTTGTTAGGTCGAGTGATGGAGAGGATTATTTGAGTGAAGTTATAGAGGTTAATGGATAGGGAGGGAGAGGGGCAATTGATTTTATTCCAGTCAATATTCACATCACCAAGGATATAAGTTTCACAGTTAATTTCAGTAGAGGCCCATAGTATAATATTTTCAAGTGTAGAGATATTGTTACCAGGTGAGATATATGGGGCAATGATATAGATATTCTTATGTTTATTTAGTTTTAGAATTCCAGCAGTTAGTTCGTTGTTTTGGAATTGAGGAATTGGAATTTGGAGGTGAATTAAGGTAAGAAGGTTGGAGTAGACTAGGGCAGTGCCTCCACCTTTTTTATTTAGTCGGTCATTTCTGAGACAATGAAATCCTGGGGGCAGAATCTCAGAGTCGAAGATAAAGGGCTTGAGCCAGGTTTCAGAGATGGCTAAGATATCTGGTTGGTTATGGCTTAACCAAGCTTCAAATTTGTGTACTTTGTTGTTTAGACTTTGTGCATTAATTGTAAAAATATTTAGGGTGTTGAGATAGGAGGAAGAGGGTAAGGGATGGGTGTTGTTAATAAAGGATGTAGGACCAGGGTTAGGATGGATATCACCAGCGTGGACTAGTTTGTTGAAGGAGATATCCTTTAGCCATATTGGTCTGCCAGGCATAAATTTTAGTAGATTGTAGATTGGAGCAGGTGACAGTATCTTGACTTTAGAGGACAAGAGTTTAGGATGGAATAAGTGCAGAGGGATGGGCTGAATGAGAGAAGAGGAGATAGAGTGGAAATGGGATTAAGAGTGAGGGGGAAGGTGGGTTTGTATGGTAGTTGTCTTTGTAGGTGGTATTGGACAAGCATAGGTGGAAAATGAGGTAGCATAGTATAAGGGAAGTAGGAACAGAAAAACGAGGCTGGGGGACTGGAGGGTGTGATAACTTGAGGAGAACACGTTGGAGCAAAGAGAGAGTGGTATGAGTGGTTAGGAAAATAGAGAAGGCTATGAAGAAGAAAGGGTTTAAAAACTGATTGAGGTATTCTAGAGATTTAAGGAAAGAGGAGGGGACTATAATTATTGGGCGGAGTACGGATTATAGAGTTTAAGAAGGATGGCTATAGGTGGGAGGAGTAATGAGGGGGGAGTTGGTATTGGATAATTAGGATGATAGGGTGGGGTAAGATAGGAATAAAGTTAGGAGTACTAAGGGTGGGTGGGAAATGGGGGCAGGGTAGGGGAGCAAAGTGTGCCCATATGGTGTACAGAGCAGGAAAGAACACTAGAGGTGAGTATGGCAGAAAAAGTATCAGCAAAGAGCAATTTAAAAGCTGTAGTTGGAAGGTATGAGCTAAATATTTCCAGCCAGAAAAAGAAGGCTGCCTTTACAGAGGGTGGGTTAGCAGAGGGGAGAAGATATATGCAGTCTAAGGATATTAACTCATAGCCAACTGTTTGTGAAAAAATAAAACTTGGGACTAAAGAATATCTAGGATTTATATTGGTAGATGCTGCCACCTAATGGTAAAAGGAGATAGCAAACAGCAGGGATAGTTGGACCAGTCTTAGGTTTAAACATATTCTAGGGTAGTGATAACAGGAGGGGGAGAGGGCAAACGGTCTGTGGTAGGCTGCTAGAAAGCACACACGGGAGGGCAGATTAACTCTATAGATAGTACTTCAAGTCTACATTTAATTAGTGTTAAGCAACATACATTTACACACTCTTGTTGGGGGGGGTCTTCTCAGTAGTATTTTTCTTAGTACCAGGCAAGCTGGCCAATTCAGGGTTTCTTCAGGTGATGGCCAGAGGTATTCCTTTTGCGTTTAAAGCAGGGAGGGAGCACCCAGGATGGATTATTGTAGAGGAGAGGGAGACAACACTGAGTTAGCTAATATTGCAGATGTAGAGGGGAAGGTAGAAGGTAAGGGATGTTTAGAGAAGAAATAAGGGTGTAACAAAGCAAAGTAGTAGAGAGAGGCTATGGTTAGATGAGGCTAGAGCAAGTATGTAGTGGAATATTAGGTTTAGGGGATTAACAATGGAAAGCAGCAGACATTATGCTATGAACAATACAAGTTAGGCAATATAGGCTCCATTAAATAGAACAAAACATTCATTCAGCAGTTCAGCATGCTATCATTGACCCTAGTCCATTTGAGAGGACAGGGTTATACAGCAGTAATGCCAAATATAAGCAGCAGAAAGCAAGGGGTAAATGATAAAGTAATACTATAAAATCTCTAAACAGTGCAATATATAGTGCTTAACAGACTAACACGGTAAACTACGATATGTTCATGCTGTGCAATAACTTGTGCTGAGCAGTTTTTAAAACAGTTTTCAGAACAATATAAAAGGCATGTGGTGCCCTTATAGAGACAAACGGAAAAGAAAAAGAGCTGCTAAGCCAGTAATTAAACTAAAGGCTCTAGTAGGACCATTGATACACCTTGAAAGAAAAATAAAGGCCTTCAACGATATATGTTCATTGGTGTTTTTTTAATAGGACATCTGGAGAGCAGACTAGGCCAGCAAAGTGCAACAGTCGAGCCCTGTGTACTCAGACTAAAGTAATGCAGCTGGTGACAACATAAAGAGAGACCCACTTGTCCCAAAAAGCAGCTTACAGCTGCTAAGCCAGTAATTAACCTAAGCAAAGGGCAAATGGCACAGTACAAAGCAAGCTGTCAAACAGTACAGTATATAAGGCAAAATGGTCCCCAAAACCGTGTAGAAGCTGTGCGGAGCCCTTATTTTTATAAATGGAAAGAAAAATGGCTGCTAAACCTGATTTTAAGTGGAAGACTTGAAGGGGATTGTTATTCCACCTTTGCTCATACTCATACTTAAATGTTAACTTGCACGGGAATCCAACGAGTGCTGTTTTTGGTGTAGTGAAACACTGGCTTGATTAGCCGGTATTATTAAGCAATAATAGTTTACTTGACCTCAGTAACTTAACTGAAGCTATCAACAACAGTAAAGCTAACATTGTTGAAAACTTGAAGCTTTTTGATGTTAAAGCTTTCAAGATGAAAAAACTACAATTAGAGGTGGCTTATTTTTGGGAATGTTTAAGTAGATGCCAGGTACCGAAGGGGTTGAGGTCTTGGCACTTTCCCACTGGGTTGATCAGTGATTTTCTTTCCATAAGGACTTGTTGTGCTTGTTTGATAAACAAGAGCTTGAACTCATAGAAATGTTTATCAAACACTATTCGTTATTGATAGAAGGATTGAATGATGAGATTGGCTTACTTGATGTAGCTGTTACTAAGGACACTGACTTTATTAGCTATAAGTATGAGTATGAGCGAATCTTTACTAGTATTAATGGCCAGATAGCTAAGATGAAAGCCACTAAGAACAAGAAGTTAATATGTGATAGTAATGTTTACAACAATGGTGTTGCTTACCCCAAACTGCCACCCTCGCAGGTATGGGTGAACCCCACGAATCAACCCCTTGCTAGTGGCAGTTGTGAGGATGGTCAGTTTTGAGATGGACAAAATTTTAACCCAGGACCCAACTCCCCTGCATGTACCTATGCAAAGGCAGCTTCTACGACTGGTAGTCAGAATCAGGTTAACAACACAACTAACTGGAATGGGCATTTGAGGAACAACAATAGGAGAAATAACACCAACCAGAGTAATTCTGGTAGCAACATAGGCCAATCGACCTAGAATTCTGCCAAGTTCAACCGAGCTTCCGATTATTACGCTCCAAGCTCCAACAACAGTTCCCTAAATTTTCACAGGAAAAATGGATCATTAAACTGGGTGGACTTTTTCCACCCGGGCTAAATGAATATTTATGAGTCAACCAATCACGGTATGTAACTAATTTGTATTTTTGTTTAACAGGAACAAATGAATGCTTCTGTTTTCAACACTGATGAAGGCTAAGAAATTGTTCTAGCTGAACCGGTCTGTTGTTTTTGTTTTTTTTATGTAATCTAATAAATATATATATATTGATATATGTTACAGCTTACAGTTGCTGGTTCATTTCTTTTTTGGATACTTTGCTTTCTGGAGCCATGCATTTACCTACGTGCAGGGACCTATTCTGGTGTGGCTGATTTCAATTACCCAAACATTAACTGGGAGAACTACTCAAGTACTAATTCCCTTGCCCAATGCTTCCTAGAATTTATAAACTCGAATGCCCTGGATCAACTGGTCAACACCCCCACCAGAGGTGACAAGATATTGGACCTGGTCATCACCAATATGGGCGACCGGTGTTCCACACCGGAGGTCAACACCTCGCTGGTTAGATCAGACCATAGACTAATCACTCTGGATATCCACATTCTGTCCCACCCCCAATCAAGGAAACCACCATGAAAAACTTTTCAAAAGCAAACTTACACGTGCTCCAAAATGAACTAGCCCCTCACCTAAACATACTGTTCAAACTCAGCCTCTCTACAGGCTACATACCCATAGACTGGTGCACAGCAACAGTTATCCTGCTCCACAAAGGTGGAGTTACAAAGGACCCCGGGAACTATTGCCCTATAAGCCTGACTAGCCTGGTCTGCAAGGCTATGGAGTGCATCATCATGGAACTCATTAACAGAGACATTGGGATCCTCCAAACATTGGACCCTGCACAGTTTGGCTTTGTTAAGGGCAGATCATGCCTCCTAAACATGATGGACTTCTTTGAGACAGTTACTAAGGCTTTAGATGAGGGAAAGGAGGTCCACACAGCTTACCTAGAACTTGCAAAGGCTTTCAACACCATTCCCCATTCTGGTATTATAGACAAGCTTACCAGCCTGAACATAAACCTCTATGTCACGAGATGGGCTGCCAATTGGTTCATGGATAGAACCCACACAGTGAGAGTTGCAGGCTCTAGATCTGACTCTAAACCAGTTACAAGTGGTGTCCCCCAGGGCTCAGTCCTGGGACCACTCCTGTTCGGTATATACTTCTCAGAGGTACAGGCAAGCACAGGAGGAATATGGCTGACCAAGTTCACAGACGACTGCAAACTGGGGGCCATAATTGACTCTTTGGCTGATACAGACATCCTCTAGAAGGGTCTCACTGAGACGGATACCTGGTGTCAAAATCATGGCCTCAAGCTAAATGCCAAAAAGTGCATAGTCATCCCCTTTGGAAAAAAACTATGCACCCATGAACTACCACATACGTGGTAGTCTCCTAAATACAGAAAATGTAATAAGGGATCCGGGGACCCAACCAGATAGCAATCTCTCCTTTGATAATCATATTGCCAAAGCGGTTAGAAAATCCTTCTATGTGGCCCACCTAATCACAAAAGGGTTCGTATCTAGAACAAAAGAGGTTATTGTGCCCCTCTACTCATCACTCATCAGACCCATCATAGAGTGCAATGCCCCATTTGGGATGTACCTTACAAGACACCTGCAACAGCTGGAAAGACCACAGAAGTACCTCACCAAGAGGATTACTTGCCTCAAACAGATGCCGTATGCAGCCCGACTGAAGAAACTCCAGCTGTACTCGGTTGCATACCGCTTACTCAGAGGTGATCTCTGCCTGACATACAAGGCCATGTCCAACCCAGAATTGACGGACATACTCCACCTAAAAAAAAAAAAAATCCCCGATAGCCATACGCTCTAGGGATCTAAACCTCACCACAGCGATAAACAGGACATGCTGGAGGGATAGATTCCTGTCCAAGAGACTCCCCATGCTTTGGAACAGGATTACAATCTACATTAGGCAGAGCCCCTCACTAACACTCTTCAAGAGAAACCTTGACGAGTGGATGGTAAACAGAAACTTTACCCCAGGGATCACTGCAGTGGCTATGCTGGACAGTGGCACAGGGAAGTAATGGCTCTGCTGGACAGAGGCACAGGGAACTAATCTAAGGCGGCAGCAAAAGCCAACCCATTCTGGCTAGGCTTATAGATGCCCTCGGGCAGATAGCCTAGTACTTACCTATGAACCTATGAACCTAAGCTTCATTCCACTACTGATTTCCTTGAATTTGCACATCATACTGGCCCAGATTCTATTAATTTTATGGGTATATATATATATATATATATATATATATATATATATATATACATTAACAAAATGGAAACAGAACAGCTGGAATCCTTGATTCACCATAAGCCTACATTTTGTAATTCCTTTCTCCATTTTCAAAGTCACCATCCATTTCACCAAGAAAGAGGGGTCTTGAAAAGTCAATTCACTCGAGTCCATGGGCACACTTCTAATGATGAAACGTGTTCTGAGTTTGACAAGTTGGAATATGTGTTCATCGAACATAGATATTCTGTTCACATCACTGAAGAAGATAGGATTTGTTACACTTCTAGTTCTGTGATTCTCATCTATTATTGATTCTGATAGACAAGTTAGACATCACATCAGTAGTATATTGAACCATGGAAACCAGGACAGTAAATCTGATAATGTTGACTTAGACTTACTTAACTATTACTTTTTTTAACACATCAAGGGTAAGTTCACTTTTGTGTCTGTCACCAAATTATTAACTTGGCCAAAGGAATTTCCTCTCTCCTTGTCATAGGACATAAATTGTCAGTTACTGTTTCCTAACCATGACTAGCAAAGCTGCTCTCTGCCAACTATCGTGCAATGGTAAACATAGAAAAAGTAATCTGTTTTTATTTAAAAAAATTTTGTCCATGTGTATTATATGCTAAATTTGTTACTTTAGATGAAATGTCATGGTAGGAAATATATATATATATATATATATACACACACACACACGCGCACACACACGCACACACACACACACACACACACACACACACACATATATGTATATATATATATATACATATATATATATATATATATATGTATATAAAAAGTCTAATACACCTACACACACACAGACACACAGACACACACACACACACACACACACACACACACACACACACACACACACACACACACACACATATGTATATATATATATATATATATATATATATATATATATATATATATATATATATATATATAACTTAAAAAAAAGTCTAATTCTAGGAGGAATAAACAGAAAGCCAGACCAGTATTTAGTTTTTTCATTCTTTAATGTTTTAAGAACTTCATCAGAAATAAGCACTTTAGGTGGCAGTAGTAAGTTATATATAAAATTTGAAAGTCATAAAAAGTCATAAATAGTTAAAAGTAGCCTATCAAGTAAGGTAATCCAAAAAACACACAAAGCAGCAGCCTTTAAGAAAACCAGTCCAACCAAATAATCCAAATGGTATATTTTTGCTTATGGGGGTTGTGTAGTGTGTAAATACATTTACATAGGAATAGACTCTGTATTTTAACATTGCCATTTTACAGTAAGTTTCAATAGGTTTTTTGATTGTCAAAGTTCTTTTGTGGTATATGCTGCAGTATATGACACCTATGATTGTTTCTACATCAGAAAGACTTACAGGAAACTTTCAGACTGGATTAAAGAGCATTGTGCTGCAATACACTCAAGGGATCTTAGTAATGTATTGGGAAAACGTAGTTTGTTATGCCTTAGCTTTTCTTTATTTAACTTTTTTGTGTTAGAACAGCTAGATGTA
>NC_056729.1:157734197-157789197 GCF_019279795.1 Protopterus annectens | reverse complement strand
CAAAAATGTTGTAATTCTGGGAGGGCCTTAGAGACATGTTTGTTAGTAATGTTTAAATACTATTTCCCACAAGAGACTGGAAGCATTTTGACTTTGGCCATCTAACTTATCAGCACTCTGCCTTGTGCTCACATGTAAGTTTTAGCACTGTGATTTCTTGTAGGAATAGTTAAAGCTAGTAAAGATTAATTAGGTATTTTTCTTTGAAATCAGACCTGTCCTACTGTATTATTTTAAGTTTCTGTGTGATCTCTGAACTCTTAGATATCTCTGTGGTGTAGTAGTTTTGTCTTGTATTTTAATTTTTATTATTAAATATTTTTAAAACCTTCTACCTGTGGCTGATTTGTGTAGAGATAAGCTCTAGAGTACACTGCATATTTATAGAGGTTATTGTAATAGGCCACGCTAAAGTAAGCCTTGACTGTTAGTCATACTACCATTGGATATTAATATTGCACAGTAATAATTGGACACCATTTTAAGGGCCTTTTAGTAGCTGATATTATTTACTGGGTGGTGGCAGTAATTACTACCCTATAGTCTGGGTAAAGGGGCACAGTTGGAGAATCTGTGTCAGCCTTTCCCAGGAGTGTCTGTGAAGTTGTATACATACTTATCTCAAAGTGTGTGTGTGTTGTTTCAGCTACTTGGCAGGGACATGAAGCACTGATTGGACAGAGAGAGTACTGGAGATTTTAGCTTGCCCAGTTAGGCTGAGACCTGGACCCTATAGCTGTGCCAGTGGGGTGTCTTATTGGGGACCTGGTGAGCAAGGGAGCAACCAGCCCCAGACTGACTGTGATCACTGCGTCCACTTAAGGGAAATTGTACTTTACTGTGTATATTAGTTATCCTTTCGTCTTCTATGAGATGACCTCCCTGGTGTTACTGGTGAGGATTGAGGCTCCTTGATTGCTGGGCCAGGGCACAGTCATCACACCATGCATCACACAATGGATAATTCAAAATAAATAAATAAATTAATAATATAAACCCATGTGTGCGTTCTATTTATGTAGTTTTTGACAAGAGTAGTGTTACCACCAATGTCTTTTTTTTCCCCAGACTATCTGGAAATCAATCCAATTGTCTGACCGTCTGGGAAATACTGCACAAACTCCAGTATTCTGTTTTGAAAAATAAACAGAGTATTGGAGTTTGTTAAATTGACATACTTGTTATGCTTTTATACAGAAAAGCATAGTAAATCACCAGAAAATGAGCATTGCAAAAGGAAAAAGATGGCACCCCCCCCTCACTTGACATCACAATGGCATCACTAAATGGGTGAAAAGTGGATGGGATATAGGAGTTTTGAGGGGAGTGATTTTGGTCTGGTTTTGGCCACAATGAAAGTTGGAAACCCTAAATCATAATAAAGGCTTGAAATAGATTATGATAGAGAGGTACAGAAGAAAGTAACAGATGCTTACACAGATAGTGCAATGGCTCAATAAGAACAATTTAGTCATGTAAAAAGTCTTTTACTTTAAATGTCACTATGCGGCGAAACACATGGCAAACCTCAATCCCTGTGGCTCCTACTGAAAATATTGTGGTGAATAACAATTCAACTTCCTATGTTTAGGGCTAACATGGTCATTGCTGACAACATGTGATGGAAAGATTGTGGACCACCCACCTGACATAGTCATTAAGCCAATGGTTTACATGTTGAACACTTTAATAACAGCTTACCTACACCTATAAGTTGGACTCTCACAGAGTACTTCATATTTTTCAATATACTGTTTTTCAATTTTATTCTATTGTATTGAAAGCATTTATGGTAGATATCATGGCTATCATTTAAACATATTTGTGTCACTGCAATTTGTGGCAGGCCCTTGCAATGTGTATGTTTTAGGAACATGGCTGTTTAACATATAATTAGAGTTACAGCAGTCCTAATGAGGTACACCTGGAATATAAGAACCTGATTATCTTGCAAAATGTTCAATCTGGTCTTCGCTCTAGGTGCTTAGGTATGTTTATAGCATTGTACAGAACTGCACATGATATTCACCTGTTTGCTCATTATGTAGCTAGTACAATTTAGAAATACTAATTTGTTAAAAACTTATTAGCATACACATCATAGTCCCCAGAAGGAATCTATAAAATATAAGAACAGTGAAGAGCAGGAATTCTTGCAAACATGCATGCACATCTCTACATCCCATAGCAAATCAACTACACAGAGTGAGTCAGGCACTTTGACCTATTAACCCTAAACCTCTACACATACCCATAAGTGCACTTATTCATTTTCTTTAGACCGCAGTGTTCACACTTGCAGATTCCTGGTGAAAGACATGCACTTGTGCCCTGGCCTTTGCACATTCTTTTTTGTTTTTGTGCATCATTTTTACTCTCTATCTGGTTATCTAGTGTATAATTATGTAGTGATGCTGCCTCCCCACCTGTGAAAATGATAATGAAGGTGCCTTGGCCTTTGCACATTTCTGACTTGCTCTGCTTATGACTGATGCACACAATAGCCAGCTTTTGCTTGGGTAAGCACAAACTGTTGTTTCTATATGCATCATTTTAACTGTCCATATCTGCTTAGCTTTTATATAGTTAGGTTGTAAAGCTATATGCAAGCTATTATAATAGCTTCTTCCAGATGAAGATTTACATTTATTATAGCAACCCCTAAAACATTTTTACCTTCTCAATTTGAAATGAAGCATATGGTCATGCACATCGCTAATGCATGTACAATGTGGTTGCACATCATTTATACACTACCAAATTGTATTGCCATGTTTTTTAGTTAATTAGCATGCAGCACAACTCAGTATGCTCATTGGGACATACCATGGCTATGCTTTGTTCCCAGCTGACCTCATTGTGTAACTGTGTTTTCTGAATCACAGACACCCTCCTCATCCCACCCTTCACGCAAATGTATTTAGTGTGATGCAGCAACTGTTTATGAATCCAGCCCTCTGCTTATTGATTGAGTGCCAGCTGGTATTATGAACATGTTCACAGACAACCTTTTGTTCCCTAAAGAATCTAACACAGTATACGAGAGATGGGCATACACAATTTCCTTGAAGGCAAAAATCTTGCTTACAAATAAGGTTGTTAAGGGCACACAAAATACATCCAACAGACTTAGTGTCCACAACAAACATAGACCATCTTATGCTACACCACTAGAAAGCAATCTTCCCAAACCTCAAAGACTTTCTAAGTCTATAAAGGGCAATATCTATCTTCAGCAATTTCTAAAGCACACAACAAAAGCAATACCATGCACCACACACATGCCTACACCCAATGGACCCACAAGAATGAAGCCCATAAGGCAAGCAAAAACTTTAACTAGAATTCTTGTCATAGCAGACATTACTGTGTGATGCACAGATGCACCACTCACTAGAATGGACAAGGAGAATATATTGATTAGTTAGAAATCTGGAACTAGGATCCACCAGGTTGCACACACACTCAAGTAAATGTACCATAAGTACCATTGTGATTCTTTCATAGCCCATGTGTGTGTAACTGACCTGAGTTGTGCATCACTGGATTATAAGAAGAGAGAGATATTATGGATCTCTCTGAATATGTGTTTGAGACAGGTAGGTGCCTTGCATTGAGCAGCATTCTGCCTTCATGAAGGATAATGCTACAGTATGAATAGAAAATTATTGATTTTAACAATTAGCTTAGTTCCCATTGCCATTCCTGAAGGATTCAATATTTGTCATAATGAGAGGACATGGTTAAAAGACTATGTTCCTTTGACAAGGATGATCTGCATCTGTCCCCCATGGTCTTCTGGATATTGGCTAAAAGTTTATCCATCCTCCTTAGAGGTCTTTTAGGTAATGCCACTTTGACAATGCTAATATTTATTTATGTATTTACTGACATTTGTTTACCAGGAAAGTCCACTGGGCCACAGAGCCCATTTTCAGTGTAGGCCTGGGAAGAAAAGCTTCAAGAGATTAACATACAAAATGCAGTGCAAAAATAAAAAAGTGAAGGCTCCAGACCACGGCACATAAAATCATAAAATCTTTAATGAACAGAGCAAAAGGTGAGCAGTTTCACAGCTGTAAGCTGCTTCATCAGACAATCATCACAGATAACCATCAACTATTTAAGTTAACATCAACCAATACAGAGGTCAATGCAATTAAGCCTGCAAAAATTTTAAGGTGCTAAAACACCCTAATATCATATCATATTCCATTTAACAACTATATATTACACAAGTATATAATAATCATAGTCAATAAAAATGTAAAGCATACAAAATATATATACACAGATAAAAATACATATATCTAACATAATAAAACCTAATAGTTTACCTTGAAAGTAGTCTATTCAACAATATGGGCTTTATAAATATTTTCTCATTAAGTCCCTTGCCCATATTAGCACACATTCTAATAATTGAATCCAACAATTTTGTTTCAACCTTATTCCTCATATCTCCCCATCTATATCCCAGCGGTATTGTTTTGATAACCATAAATTATAAGGTATGTTCATTTTTCTTCTCCTCTAAAACATGTTTTGCTAATGCATTTATTTCAGCTTGTCTGGAAATGTCATATAAGTGCTCTCTTACACAGTCCCTCAACCTAAGTGTAGTCATACCTATGTAGAAAGAATGCCATGTAACGCGGTATGCCAGGTATACCAAATTAGTGCTGTTACAATCAGCTGTTAATCTAAACCAAAGTGTCTTTTTGGTATCCAGATGTAGGAATTTTCCAGTGGTATCTAGGCACTTACAATAATTGCATTTATTGCATGGGAAGGTACCATATTCATGCTGGACAGTATCTATTTCATTTGTCTGTATATATTTTGGACCACATAAAATTCTCTTCAGAGATTTTTTTATTTTTGTATGCATATTGGGGAACATCCCCTACTACCCCTTTAACATGTTTGTCTGCACATAATATATTCCAGTTTCTTTCATAAACGTCTAAAAGTAACTTAATGTTACTAGCATATGTAACTGGCACTCTCATAACATTATGTGTTGCCTGTATTTGTTGTTCAGTAGCCCTGGATTTACTGAAGTAGGGTTGTCCCTTCTCCTCCCTTACTCTAAGCATTTCTGTTATTACTTTTTGCACTTCCTTTTGGGCATATCCCCTCTCCATGAAATTATTTCCCAAACTAGACAACTCATTTTTTAACTTATCATCATTAGCTGTTAATCTCGATGTCCTGAGAGCCTGTCCCCTCATGGCATTTTTAAAAACATGTTGTGGGTACATACTGTTTTGTTGAACAGACGTATTTCTATGGCATTCCTTTTTATAAATTCCTGTGTCAAAATCACCTTCAGGTGTCCTATGATATTAACATCTAAAAAATATATAGATATGTTGGAACTATGAGCAGTGAATTTAAGAAAATGAGTGCTACTATTGATAAAATTCAAGAATGAAGTAAATGCTGTGACCCTTCCTTCCCATAAGAGAGAGAGGTCGTCCACAAATCTCTGATAAAAGACAATGTTGCTCGTGTGTTCCTTCAGGATATGTTGGTTTTCCCATACATCCATAGTAATGTTGGAGTAGCTATTAGCATACGAGGTGCCCATAGCTACGCCATCAATTTTCTTATATAGTTGTTCAAATAAGATGTTATTCTCTAGTATCATCTCTACCAACAGGCACAATAGGTCTATAACTTTAATACCATATGTACCATCTTCCATCAAATACTGTTTCAGAAACATAATCCCTGTATCATTAGGGATGACTGTGAAAAGAGATTGGACATCTAAAGTTACCATCAGGCATTCTTTAGTGGGTGGTGTGTATTTAACATGCTCATACAAATCATTCAAAAACTGTTTTGTTTTCCTTAGTACATATTTATTCTTTGCCAGTAAGGGTTTTAGATGTTGCTCTACAAATATTGATAGAGGATCAGTACTTCACCGTTGCCCTGCAACAATGGGTCTCATTGGGGAGTTGCATGGATGTTTATGTATATTCGGCTGTCCTTGGATTATAGGTATAACTGGTTCATCTACTATGAAATAATTATAAATATCTAGGTCAATAATTCTAGACTGCAAGCAGTCAAATAAATTATTCCTTATAGTTGTAGTATAACATTTAATCCTGCCTGCATCTATCTTTTCATATTCCTTAGCATTATTCAACATGGTATACATAGATTCTCTATAAAAATTATAATCTATGACAACTAACAATCCACCCTTGTCAGCAGGACGTATAGAGATGGATTGATCATGACATAAATTTTCTAGTGCTGTTCTTTCATTTTTTAGTCAAATTAACAAAATTCTTAGTTGTTGCTCTGTCATATAACTTGCAAATATCTTTTAAACAGGCTTTCTCAAAAGTTTCAACCACATTATTACTTTTAGGTATATATGCACTATTTTTTCTAAATACCTTCAGGTCATTAGATAGTGCTATGTCCTTCCCAAACTGAATTTTCAACATTAAATTACTAGTGAATGTTTTTAATTCTATTACATTCTCTGTTAAAGTCATTCTATTTGTAGGTATAAATGTCATACCTTTCTTAAGTACATTCATTTCATCTGTAGTAAGTGTCCATTTAGATATATTCCATATCAGAGTCGATTCTGTCCTTGCTACATTCTTTTAGATATATGTATTTTTATCTGTGTATATATATATTTTTTATGCTTTACATTTGTATTGACTATGATTATTATATACCTATGTAATATATAGTTTTTAAATGGAAAATTATATACTAGGGTGTTTAGCACTTTAAAGTTTTTGCAGGCTTAATTGCACTGACTTCTGTATTGTTTGATGTTAACTTAAATAGTTGGTTATCTGTGATGATTGTCTGATGACGCAGCTTACAGCTGCTAAAGTGCTCACCTTTTGCTCTGTTCATTAAAGATTTTATGATTTTATGTGCCGTGGTCTGGAGCCTTCTCTTTTTTATTTTTGCATTTTCATTTTGTTGCTGAAGGATCTGTTTGCCTGCACTACTATCTGGCTTTGGACTGTTATACAAAATACCATACTGAAATACAGTAGTTGCAGTGAGGCAAAAAATAACAAAGCACTCCAAGACAGGAGATTAAAATACAGTATAAATAATACCATAGTTGCAATGAGACAATACAAAAAAGATAATTAATAAATACTTGCAGTTAAGTACATCATAATAGGCAAAAAGCAGCAAATATAATGAAAACAATTTGAAAGATCAGGTTCTTACATATGTAGTATAGTCTGAAATTGCAGAGTCTAAGACACATAAGATTTAAATCATAATATAAATCAAATCAGATCCAGTAAGATGATGCTAATAAATGAAACAGTGCTATTATTGCTATGGTGGGCAGCTAAGTCTGAGGTGACAAAAGATCAGGCGATGGCTTCACTGGTGACAGTTACATATCCAGTTAGAGAGGAGATGATTATGCATGGTGGATGTGAACTTAAAGAGATGTTTCACTGTGAATAGAGGAAGGAAAGTTATTCCAGGATCTGGCCATGGTCCAAAAGTAGAGTAGTTTTCCTACAGGAAGGTCCAGTTTATGGATTTGGACTAAGTGTTGGTGTTCAGAATGTATTGGCCTGAGTGGGGAGTCGGGGGTAAGTAGGGAGATGAGGGCAGGGCAATCTTGTGGTTTATAGATAAGTTTGTGTGAAGTGATTAGTTTCAGGAGTAATAGGTAATGGGGGAATTCTAGCCATTGTAGTTTTCGTAATGTGTTACAGTGATGGGATGAGTGACAACTGCTTGTGGCAAATCTGGTAATCTTGTTATAGCAAGATTCTAGTTTGAGTTTCAGGGATGACTGTAGATTAATAAACAAGGGTGCACCATATGTTAGTGAGGGTAGGAGATAGGATAGGGCTAAAGTTTGTTTTGATGGTAAGGAGAGAAACTTGTTGTGTCTATACAGAAGGCCTAGTTTTTTATGGGTTTTATTTATATTGGATTGGATGTGAAGGTCGAACTTGAGGTTTTCATCTATTATGACTTCTAATAATTTAGTGTTAGAAACAAGTTCAATTTTAATGGAGTTTAGAGAGGGAGAATAATGACATTTTCTTTGTTAAACTCTGTACTTCTTTTGGGGGTAAAGATTATAGGCTTAGTTATTTTAGGGTTGAGGGAGAAATGATATTTGTGGAGCCAAGTTTCTACTGTACTGAATGCTGTTTGTGTCACTTGTTGAAGAGACGCAGGATTAGGTGCAGAGCAGATGATAGCTGAATTGTCTGCATACTGTACTAGGGAGGTATTTGGAATAGTTTGGTGAAAATTATTTATAAATATATTAAATAGAAGAGATCCTAAAATTGAGCCTTGTGGGACAGCTGTGGGCTTGTGTAGGTAAGGAGACATAGAGTTTTGCAATTTAACAGCATGTTGCCTGTCTGAGAGATAGCTTTTAAACCAGTTAAGGAACTGAAAAGATAACCTTATAGAATAGAGTTGGGACAGGAGAATGGAATGAGATACAGTATTGAAGGCTTTTGAGAGATCCAGAAAGAGAGTTGACACTGTATGACCATGGTCACGAGCTTTGTTAATGATATCCAAAAAAGAGATGAAGGCAGTTGATGTACTATCACCGAATGTGTGATAAGAGACCTTGGGACCCAGGTGGACAGTAGTCTCTCCTTTGATAGTCACATCGCCACAGTAGTCGGGAAGTCCTTCTATGTGGCACACCTCATCATAAAAGGGTTCTCGTCCAGGAAAAAAGAGGTCATCGTTACCCTCTACTCATCACTCATTAGACCCATTATAGAGTACAATGTCCCTTTAGGAATGTACCTCACAAGACATCTGCAGCAGCTGGAAAGGCCACAGAAGTACCTCACAAAGAGGATTACTGGACTCAAACAAATGCCCTACACTGACCACCTCAAAAAACTCCAGCTTTAATCTGTAGCATATCGCCTACTCAGAGGTGATCTCTGCCTAACATATAAAGCTATGTCAAACTCAGAGCTGTTGGACATGCTACACCTAAAGAAATCCCAATCCCTCCGAGCTACATGCTAGGGACCTAAACCTTGTCACCACAATAAACAGGACATGCTGGAGGGATAGATTCCTATCCCAGAGACTTCCCATACTCTGGAACAGGCTACCCATCTATGTCAAGCAAAGTTCTTCATTAGCACTCTTCAAGAAAAATCTTGATGAGTGGATGGGAAACAGGAAATACACCCCGGGGATCACTTCTGTGTCTCTGCTCATCAGTGGCACAGGAAAATAACTTTCTTGGGTGGCGTAAGCCAGGGAACCTTGCTGGCTAGGCTTGCATAACCCCTTGGGCCGATAGCCTAGTACCTACCTATGAACCTATGAACTATGCCCTGGATGGAATCCATGCTGGGTTGGAGAGAGGATATTGTGGTTTAGAAGGTGATGGATGAGTTGTTTATGGACACATTTTTCCAGTATTTTGGAGACTGGAGATAGAATGGTGATTGGTTGGAAGTTTTAGATATCAGAGGAAGGGACACTTTTATGAAGAGGGAGGATTATAGCTTTTTTCCATAAGCAAGGGACATAGGATTCCTGGATAGACCTGTTGATTAAAATACTACTAGGAAAGGCTATAGCATCGGCAGCAAGTTTGATGAATATTGTCATACGAATTAGAGCAGGTCTTTAGGTTTTGGATAAGTTTCTTAATCAAAGATGTGAAAATAGATGAGAGACTGAATTCTTGTAGGGAGGATTCCCTAATGCAGTTGAAAGTAGGAGCATTAGACCTCAAGAGATTTTGTACTGGTGGAGGAGGAGGGGTAGTTGTAAGAGTATGGTTAGTTGGTATGGCTTGGGAGAAGGAGGTTGTGAGATCCTTTATAGTGTTTATGAAGTAGGAGTTGAATTTAGAGGTAAGGTCAGGTGACAAATTAGGGTCAGGTAGGGATTAGATTTTGAACCAGGGTGTAAGAGATTATTGATAGAAGACCAGAAAAATTTGGGGTTATTTTCCTATTTGTCTGTAATTTCCAAAAATATTGTTGTTTGTCTTTGTAGATAAGATTTTTGGCTTGGTTACAGAGCTGTTTATAAAGGATGAGGTTGGAGGGAGTTTTGGAATTGTGCCAATGTTTCCAGGCTTTGTCCCTATTTTTCATTGTACATCTAATAGATTTTGAGAGCCAGGGAGCATAGTTGGATTTAATTCTTCTAGATCTGTTGGGTACTGGGCGACGTAGGATGTCTATAAAGGAGTTATTGAAGTAGAGGAGGGCATCATCAAGGAGAAGGGTTTTAAATTCCAGTTGTGATTTCTTAGGAGAGTATTAAAGGTTTGTAGACTGAAATCTGCATTACCTAATATTTACGGGTTTTTGGGAATGATGAGCAGTTACGAATAGTGAAGGCTGGGAGGTAGTCACTGAAGGAGTTTGCCATAGTGCCAGAGATAGGGTATTTTAATGGCTCTGTGACTAAAATGCAGTCTAGTATAGAGCTTTTATTAGTCTTGTGGCTAAATCTGATGGTTGTATTGATTAGTTGAGTAAAGTTAAATAAGTTTATGCTGGAGGGAGACTGGTTGGAGGAAATGGAAGTCCAATCTGCGTTCATGTCAGCTAATATAATTGTTTCATTTTTTATAGTAGAGGAAGCCCAGGATAATATATCTTCTTAAACTGGGGTATTATTTCCTGGGAAAATGTAATGGACTACTATGCATCATTTTTGGGAGTTGTTGAAGTCTAAGAATGAAATTAGGATTTCTGTCTTTTGAAAATGTGGAATTGAAACAGTAAAAGGGGCTAAATTAAAAGTGCTGGGAAAGATAAGGGCAACACCACCTCTTTTTCTATGTTGTCTCTCTACTTTGATTATATTATAACCAGGAGGAAGAAACTCAATGTCTTGTATGGAAGGTTTTTAACCAGGTTTCAGTGGCAGCAAGGATATGGGTTTAATTTTGGGTGAGTCAAGCATGGAGTTCCGTAGTTTTGTTGCAGATAATTTGGAAGTTTATGGTAGTTAAGTCTAACATCTTAGCAAATAAACACTTAAAGGGTTTACTGCTCAGTGCTAGGAGCTTTAACTAGAAACTTCACACCCTGCAGGTTCTACTCACTCTGGAGAAGATAGACATCTGTGCCATCACTGTGACATGGTTTAAGCAAGCAATAATGTCTGACAGGGTGTGTGCTAATGTGTAATTAACACCCGCCCAGAGATGTTATGAACCTGACGCCATAGGTGGTGGGCCTATACACCCCTGGAAGGGCATTAATTACACATTAACGCACCCTGGAGCGCATTATTGCACTTACAGAATGGGCTCTCTGTAAAAGTGTTGCGTTTTACTGGTTTATTTATTTTTTTAAGTAATACTATATATTTTTAATGTAAAATAGTTTCTCTGCCTAATGTTTCAAACTTGCTGTAGTATATGTTAATGGTGAGGGAGGAAGTATTTTACATCAAACATATATAAAAAATGATAAGCAAGTGAAACACAACAATTTTACATACAGCCCATTCTCTCTCCCATACACAGATACACTGTATCTTCTGCTTTAACACATATACATACACACACATAGTCTACTCTGCTTTCATACACACATTACTCACACAAGATCGGTCTCACTCTGTCTCAATCTCTCTCTCTCTCTCTCTCACACACACACACACACACACACACACACACACACACACACACACACACACAGTCTTCTCTATTTTAACTCATGCATTCACTTACACAAGACCGCGCTCTCTCTCTCTCTCGAGATCTCCCTCGCACACAGTCTCTTTGCTTTCATACATGCATTCACACACACATATGCAGACAGAAATGAAAACACACTTCTCTTTTGCTTGATTGATGTGTGTGTGCATATGTGTGTGTGTGTGTGTGTGTGTGTGTGTGTGTGTGTGTGTGTGTGTGTGTGTGTGTGTGTGTGAGAGAGAGAGAGAGAGAGAGAGAGAGATCGAGACAGAGTGAAAGCAATTCTAAAGCAAACTACATCCTATTCAGTGATAGTTTGTTAAAATGAAATGCCCCTTTGAACCCAGAGTTCACAGCAACATATGTGGAATTGTTCATAGAATCCCTGTACTACCATGTTAATAGCTGCATAGGCACTGCTGTACATATACGACAACCTAAAATACAACCGAAAGCCTTCTACAGCCATATTTGAAACATTAAAGGTAACATATAGTAGTGTGCTAAACTTGTGGTAAGTGGTACCACCTTGACTGAGCAGAGTGACACAGCGAATCTGCTGGCTTACAAATTCATCTCCGATTTCACCTTCTACTCTCCCCCTCCCTCCCCCAAGGGACATCCCTTCTAGCATAACCCCCCCCCCCCCGACTACTGCAGGGAGAAGAGAATGGGGCCACTCACTAAGGCCAAAAACACAGCCTCATTAGTCTCAGACAGTATCTTAGGTTGCTTCCTGAATATCTTGAAACATGACCTATTGGGACCACTTAAGTTATTTTTCAAGTACAGTATCAAAGATGGCTATGTACCACATTAATGGAGGACTGCAACAGTTATCCCTTTTCACAATTTTGGACCACCAACTGACCCCAGAAACTAAAGAGCCATTAGTCTGGCTAGTCTAATATGCAAAGGTATGGAGTGAGTTGTCATGGAGATGATCAATAAAGACATGGGCTACCTTCAGACACTGGAACCATCCCAGTCTAGTTTTGCCAATGGAAGAGCATGTGTACTTAACCTGATAGACTTATTTGAGAAGATCACCAAGACAATGGAAAAGGGGGAAGGTTGTGCAGACAGCATACTTATACCTAGCTAAGGCCCCACATTCACACAAATAAGACACATACCAGTTTTTATACACACATTCACTCACATAAGGCCACATCTCAATGAGTCTCAACCAAGCCCATAAGGTCAAACATTTCACAACCCAAATTTTTGGTCATCGGTGACTACATTTTGAGACATACAGATGTACTCCTTAAACGGCTGGATCAAGAAAGGGTTGCAGTTAGTCAGGGGACAGGATCTGACAGAGCATGGAAGAATGCTGGTCACTCACCCCTATGTACCAGTATGAATCTGTCATAGTCCATGTGCTAGTGAATAACCTGAGATGTACCTCCCTGGACTATATGAAGAGAGACATGACTGAACTCTCAGAAAATGTGTCACAGATAGATATGAGCCTTACATTGAGAAGCATTCTACCATCTCCAAGGATGGTGCCACAATACAGGCAGAACATGATTGACTTTAGCAACTGGCTTAGCTACTGGTGTCATTCTGAAGGAGTCCAACATTTGCTAGCCAGGGAGGACATGGTTGATGGACCACTCTACTTTATCAGGAATGGTCTTTTCCTGTCATGTCTAGGTTTTCGGATATTGATGAACACGTTACCCATCCCTATTCTGACTTTTTAAGGCACTGCCAAACAGGCAAACCTTGCAACATAACAAATGCTATTTAACGTAAGCTAAAGGTGTTGATGCTCAGTGCTAGGACTCACAACAGGAAACTGCACTCCTTGGAAGCTCTCCTCATACTGACATCTGTGTAATTACTGAAGCATGGCTTAATGCCAAAGAAAGTATTTTAGCCGTGCATTGCTATAATGCCTATCACATGCTCCGGTCACCACTGAATATGAGTGAGTGAAAGGCAGAGGTATACCTACCTGCATAAAGGACAATCTCACCTCATGATTGGTCAAACAATATGACATGCTAGAACTACTCCATGTCCAACTATCTTTGGGGGAAAAAAATTACCATATTCTTACTAGCAATAGGTCCCCCTCTGTGAATCATGGTACCCACATATCATACCCGGAGCTACTTGAATCTCTCACCTTCCAGCCTAATACCATACTCATGGGTGATTTTAATTACCCCTCCATTAACTGGAAAGCATACATTACCACTAACTTAAAGGCCCAAAGATTCCTCAGCTTTAAAAATTCGAATACCCTGGAGCAGCTGGTCTGCACTCCCACCAGGGGAACACATATCCTAGATCTGATACTCACAAATGTGGGAGAATGCTGCACCCCACCATGTGTGATGTGTTCACTTGTGAGATCAGATCACAAAGCAGTCACCTTGGATTTTAAAGTAAAACAAAACTCCCCACTAAACCCCCAAGAACATTAAAAACTTTTCTAAGGCAAACCACCCCTTATTAAGTGATGGCATAAATGAATTCCAAGCTCCAACAAATCAAGAAGACACAGTAGCCTATACAGAGCAATACACTAGGGCACTGTACGATAACATAAACAGCTGCATAGAAACAGCAGTACTGAACCAACATAAGCCCATGTTAAGCTGCAAAAATAAGCCATCCTGGTGGACTCCTGATCTTAATAGATTGTACAATGAAAGAAAGAAAATCCTGTAAAAAAGTAAGAGGTAATATGCACAATAAAGCAATAATTCCCTCATTATATAAACAAGTGGATCAGGGAACTAGTAAAGTCTTTGAAAGCTAACTTTGAGGGAAAAATAGTCTCCAAAGCTAAGAATAACCATAAGGCATTTTTCAACTATGACTGTAATTTTAAGGGCAACACCCAGCAATGTGCAGAATTAGTTATCAACAGCATCTCCTATACCCAGCAGGCAAACATAGCAAATCTGATCGCCGATAAATTTAGCGCAAACTTCACTCCCGCATCACCACCAGCTCCACCAAGAACTCCACCAAGAAATACCATCTACTACTCCACTAATTATCATTAAGGAACAGGTAGCCACAGTACTCTCCAAAACTAAAGCTGCAGAATAAATGGGACCTGATAATTTACCAGGTTGCCACTTAAATCATAGGGACCTATCTGGCCTAATAGTTTCTTTATTTAAGCATTGCCTCTGGAACAACTTTGTTCTGACAGAGTAGAGAAAAGCTGCAGTCATACTGTGCATAAGGGTGTACTGTAAACTGATCTGGGAAATTACAGACCCATAAGCTTGACTAGTCTTGTTTGTAAATGCATGGAAAGAATGATCATGGACCTGATAAAGATATAGGAAACCTTCAAATACTGGATCCAACCCAATTCGGTTTTGTAAAGGGCAGGTCATTCCTACTTAATCTGGTGAACTTCTTTGAGAAAGCCACTAAGGCCATGGATAAGGGTAAAACAGTGCATACCACCTACCTCAACCTGACCAAGGCATTTGACACAATTCCCCACTCAGGTATTGTAAGTAAACTCACAGAACCGGGTATAAATCCCTACATCACCAGATGGAAAGCCAGTTGGCTCAAGGACAATACATATGTGTTCAATGTGGGTAATCCAAGTTCCAGCAAGAGGCCAGTTACTAGTGGTGTGCCACAGGCTCAGTGTTGGGACCACTCTTGTTCAGAATTTATTTCTCAGATGCCAAGGCCAATGTGGAATGCCTTTGGATGACAAAGTTTGCAGACAACTGCAAGCTTAGAGCAATCACTGAATCCCCCAATGCTGTAGATATCATTCAGGAAGGCCTAAACCAGCAAATGATTGGTTTCAGAACCACTGCCTGAAACAAAACATGATGAAATGCACTATTGTATCCTTTGAGAAATCAAATATTCCTGATAACTACAACATTAGCAACACATCTCTAATATTAGACTGAGAGGTAAGGGATCTGGGTACCCAGGTAGATAGTAGCCTAAACTTTGACTTTCATGTATCCAAAGTGGTAAGGAAGTCTTTATATGGCACAACTTATAAATAAAGGTATGGCATCCAGATCCAGGGAGATTATAGTCCCACAGTACACAGCCCTCATTAGACAAATAACTGAGTACAATGCTCCATCTGGAATGCACTTGACCAGACACCTACAACAGCTAGACTGACCTCAAAGGTTCCTCACAAATAAAATACAGGGTGTCCTATGCAGATAGACTGAAGGCCTTGTCCCTTTACTCAACCTCTGATCAACTGTTAAGGGACGACCCATGTCTGACCTACAAGGCACTTTTAAATCCAGCCCTGATGGAGCTGCTGCATATCTGCAAGTCAAATAGCACAAGGGTCACCCAGTCTAGGGAACTGAACTTAGTCAGTGTGTCAGACAGAACATACTGGAGAGACAGATATGTTTTCCAGAGACTGTGACTTTTTGGTACAGGGTTCCTATTCACGTAAAGCAGAGTCCTACCCTTGCTCTCTTCAAGGCAAGTCTGGATTGATGGATCGGGAATCCTAAATTCACACCCAGGGTGGTGTCCATGTTCCTTATGGAGAGGGACAATCTGTAAAATCTGTGAAAATACCCAAGGCATAGGTATAAACCCATACCCTCCTCCTGCCCTCAGGGAATATATACTGGGTAAATTCAGGTTATATGGCTAGGAGTGCAAAGGCTCTTGAGACATTAGCCTAATAATCCCATGAACCTATGAATCTATGATATAAATACCCCACTCAGATATTGTTGACAAACTCTCCAGACTAGGCATGACTTCCTATATAAGTTATTAGATTGCCATCTGGATAAAAGCTGGAACCCAAAAAGGCAGGATTGGTGAGACTGGTCACCAATGGAGTACCTCGGGGCTCAGTGCTGGGCCAACTCCTGTTCTGTGTCTACTTCTTGGTGCTCAAGGCTGATGTTAATGGACTCTGGCTCTCCAAGTTTGTAGATAACTGCAAGTCAGGAGCTATCACAGATTCCCCCATGACACTAACATCCTGGAAGAGGATCTGACACAGACAGATGACTGGTGCCAAAGCCACAGATTAAAACTCAATGCTGATGCACTGTAGTGCCTTCTAGGAAAAAGACCACTGAGCTTAAATACTCTTTCAATAAAGACACCCCTAAGAGTTGACCTAATAGTTAGGGATCTGGGAACATATGTAGACAGTAATCTGGCCTTTGACCAACACATATACAAGGTAGTAAGAAAATCGTTCTACATCACCTAACTTATAAGTATGGGTATGACATCCAAATCTAAGGAAGTTATAGTACCACTCTACTCAGCCCTTATCAGACTCATCACTGAGTACAATGCCCTACTCAACATGTATCTGACCAGGCATATACAACAGATGAAACACCCACAGAGGTTCTAAAGTCACCAGAAGGATCCAGGGTACTAACATATTTTCCTCTGTACTCAGTTTCTTACAGGTTACTGAAATGTTATTTATGCCTGGCATATAAGGGATCCTCATATCCAGCCCTGATGGACCCTTTGCACATTTGTGAAATGAATAGTACCAGAAACACTAAATCCAGGGGTTTAAACTTTGCTTGAGACATAAATAGAACATGATGATGAGGCAGATGTATCTCATAGGATCTCCATGCCCTAGGCCAGACTCCCCATCCATGTTGAGTAGAGTCCATCCCTAACCCTATAACCTATAACCTTGACCATAGGACGGGGAAATCAAAAATTCATCCCCAGCCTGTCACCCAGATCTCTGATAGACAGAGGCGAACAGGAAATACCCCTTAACAAACACACCGCCTATTAAACCTTTAGCAACCTCCTAACTATCATACCTTTCCAAGTAGATGACCATGTTACATGAGGACACAACTGGGTTGGGTTGAATGATTAAGCTTATAAAGGCCCTGATGGTCATTGGTCTAGTATATACATTTGAACCTATGGTGGATTGTTATCAGCTCTAACATAATATTTCAAATAGCCAGACCAAAAGGTGAATGGTGATGAGTTAGAGGCCAGATGAAGTAGAAAAAGTAAATGGATCAGTATTATTATAGGATGTCTGTATTATTTATTTATTTAATTAGCATTTGCTAAACAGATATGTGGTCTTGTACAAGGGCAGTTTTTGTCAATAATCCTAACCACCTGGCAAATGTACAATATGCATTAAACTTGAAAAGCTTGCTATGTTTAGGCAAAGGTATATCTATATCTATCTAGATAGATATAGTTAGATATATGTATATCTGTCTGTGGATCTATTTTACAATATCAAAATAGCAGAACGTCAGCTCTCACAATGTCAACCCTACAATATCAAAACAACGAAATATGACAACGTTGAATTGCAGAATATCGAAAATGGCACTATTTACCTGCTGAAGATGATCTCGTCCCTGTTCGTCTAAAGATACATAAATAAAGTTATCATAGACATTAAGAGTGTCCCAGATCATTAGGCAGGGCATGCCATTTAACAATGTTACAGAAAGATAAACAAATGCTTGTGTTAGATGGTTACTTATACTATTGGAAAAAGTATATAAGGATAGCAAATACTGGGCATGCAGATTAAAACACAGTGAAAAATGCAGAGGATGAGCTATAGCACCTACAGTTTCAGTAATTGCTCATACTCTACATAATTCACTGTGTTTCAGTCTGCATGCCTAAAATTTTATATCACTTCTCCTCGCCTCCTACTTATCAATTGTTTGAATTTTTCCACTCTAGCATTTGGTTTATGAGTTAGTAATATAGTCTTGCACTTATAACATGTCAACACATTTCAGTGCTGCATGATATTGCATTTATTTTGTTTTGATGATGGTATATGTATATTATTGTATATGTCATGTGTTTTAATATTTGTATGGATCTATGTATTTAAAGTATATTGCAATATGATGCCAATTTTCACCTACTCTGATGTATTTTCAGTTCTTTTATTTGTGGAGCTTTTCTCCCTGAACTTCCACTGAAAACAGATGGAATTATCCAGTGAGACTTCCTGATAAACAAATATCAATAAATAAATAAATAAATAGTAAAACTGAAGGCTTCATTAACATTTCCCATAACACCTGTATTACTGAAAACTGTTTTAAACCAAGCTTTTTTGTCCTTGTAGACTGCCATGTAAACATATTTTACACTCAATTGTTGTTTTGTGACATATTAAAATTTAAGCTAAAATAATAAGGGATACATTTTGATATATAACACAAGGTGTCTAAGTCCATGCATGTCAGATTAACAGTTATATTTCTTGAGGAGGGGGTTACCCCAGTGCTTAATGATGATCTGCCTTTATTTCAGCAAATCAACCCTTTTGTTCCCTACCAGGTGAGAGTTAACTGAGAAATGTCATCATCCAGACAGCAATCAGATGTGTTTAACAGCTATTCCATTTTTCTCAGTGGTCCTAGGCACACATGAACTTATAATAGGCTGACGGTGCAGGACATCCCTCACTTCCACAAAAAGTGCTGCTTTCAAGGAGCCCAGCCCTTTCCACCTGCAGGATAGGTTTTGGTCTTTCCAATTTTCTCCATGAAAATTATGCTGCTCTATATGCCTCCAAGTATACATAGTCTCACCATCTACCCTGGAAGCGATGAGTCAGTCACATCCCATCTCCCCACCACCACCCCAGCCGTCCTCCTCCTTCTTCGTCCTGATGGGGTTACTAATCAAACTCCAATCATCTATTTTGCACTCAGGACTTTATACCTCTGTAGCACATAGCCATGCAATGTATCATATTAGTAGTTGCAGTTCAGCTGTAAGTCAAACCTAGAATTTTCTGACTAGCATAATCAAACTTAGTCATTTATTTGGTCTTTAAATTTGTAAAATATAATGTATGTCTGATATCTGATATTTGTTACTAGATAATTCTGACAAACTGAAATCTAAACCAATGCACATAATATAATTACAGATTATATGGAAGCAAAATAGTCACTATATAAAACTAACTGGACTGAGGTATTCAGTGGAAAAACTACAGATGGAATCTGAAAAGTTTTGAAAGATAAATTGTTTGTCTGCAAAAAAAAATCAAAAAAATGTTTAACATCAGGATCTAGGCATACAATGTCAGGAGTATACATTTCTATTAAGAACAAGATATCTGATTAAGGTGAGAGACAAAAAAATATAACAAATGGAAAAAATGTAAAAACTGAAATAATATGGACACACAGATTAAGCATAGTGTGAGATAAGGTCAAGAATTTTTTTGAAAAAAAAATTATATAAAGATATTGAGCATAATAGGAAACCTTTTTATGGATACATATGATGTGGAAGTGGTAAAGACATACATATTGATAAACTGTGTGCAAATTCTAAAATTGTTTCTCAGACACAACAGATTATAGATATATTTATAAAATCTTATGCAAAACAATTTGGATCCACAAAAGGGGTGATAAGTTGTCCTGGTGACATCCAGGTAACCCCAGATACTGGAAACAAATTACATTATATTGAAAAAGAACTGCACAAACTGGATCCAAACAAAGCACAAGGAGAAGATGGAATTAGTAACAATAACAGAGAACACTTCAGCAAGAACTTATGGTACCGTTATAGCTGTTATTCACTAGGTCATATAAATATGGAGAGATTCCTCAAGATTGGAGACGTGCTATATTTACTCTTGTTAAACCTGTCTTTAAGAGAAAGGGGAGTAGGACTAACACATAGTCATACAGACCCTTAAGTCTACTTTCATGTTGTGGAAAAATAATAGAGAAGGCAATATTGCATAAGTTATTGTCCAAACTGGATAGGTTGGGACTTGAAACCATATATTAGCATGCTTATGTTGAAAATAGATCTATTGCCACCTGTAACACACTGTTCTATAACAATATAATAACACCTATGAATGAAAAATTGTGTTATGATGTAATTTGTATAAATTTAACTTCAACATTTGACAGGGTCATAAACAAAACACTGATCAATAAATTAGTACAATTAGGTATCGATGTACTCTTGATAAGATGGATAGCTGCATAGCTTACAATAGGATATGGCAAGTATTATACAGCAACTGGACAGATGAAATTCTTGGTTACAGTCAGGGTGTCCCACAGGGCTCTGTCCTAGGCCCTTACTTGTTTAGATTGTATCTTTCAGACCTAACTTTTTCATCTAAGGTATTCTACAGTTTATATGCAGATGACCTGAAATTAGGTAAACTGATTACATGTGTTACAGATAAGGCATGTCTGCAAAATAACTTGACTAAATTGACCATTTGGGCACAGGAGAATAATATGCTGATAAGTACATCAAAAACATGAGTTTTGGGAGTCATAAATTGAAAGGTGAATATTTAATACAGCACACAGTGATTGAAACTGTAGACTCATTTAAGGTCCTGGTTATATGGGTAGAGTCAGCTATGAGGTTTTCTAATCATATCAACCAGTTAGATAATGATAGTAATAGAACTATGGGTTGTATAAAAAGATTCATAAAGTCTAGGAAATCAAAAATAATGAAGTCACTGTTTATCTGTTACATTAGACTCAAACTTGAGAATAACGATATGAAACCCTGTAAGAAAACAAGCATGAGTAAACTGTAAAGAGTACAGCAGAACTATACCAAGGGCATCCATGGATGTGAAAATTTAAGTTATTATGAACAACTAAAATATCTGAACTTGTACAGTTGTCTCTTATAGATATCTAAGAGGAGATCCTATTAAAGTATATAGGGCATTTAGAGACAACTAACTCTAGGAATGTTTGAGGTTATCAAAAAGTACTAGAGAATCATCAGCCAACTTATAAGAAGATTCTATAGTAATGAGAAGTGTACTAACTGGTTCTCTGACAGAGCAGCTGATGCATGGAACAGACTTACAAATTACATTAAAGCAAGTACTAGTTTAGATATTTTTAAGAACAGCCTGGACACATTATGGGAACAAGAGTTTTGGTATATTGGCAGGCTAGAAGGGCATTAATGCCTGTGCTTGAAATAGTTGTGTGCATGTAAGTATGTATGTATGTATGTATGTATGTATGTATGTATGTATATCCTAAAGGATTTTCAACTGGAAACAAACTGCCTGCCTTGCTTTGATTACTTTCGAATACTTAGTAATGCTGTATAATTATATATTTTCTATTATTATGTTTTGTTTTGTTTTGACTTAAGATGAGTTTACGTTCGCTACTTCTACTACTATTGTTTGAGGTGATTAATATACAGTGATTAACTAGAGATATATGAACTGAAAATCTTCCACACAGAAAAAGTTTCTTACACTGTTTTGTTTTTGGTCCCACTACACTTGTTTAGTGGGTTGTTTTGAGACTTCAGGAATACCATGGAGATTACTTGTTTTATGTATATCCTATCAGTACAACAATCTGTCTTTGTTTACCTGCTCAGATTTTAACTTTGTCCAACCATATCAGAAATACCTTCTTCTTTCTTTGGTTTTGTAAACTTATAACAGATGAAGTGAAAATAGAGTTTATTTAATCTCATAGTTACAAAAAATTTAAAATGTTGCTCTTATGCTTCCCTTACCCCATTTATGACTGCAGTTCTAACCACCTGCCATGACAATGTGTTACTAAGCATAAACATATTAATAGTCATTACCAATCAGTGAAGCACATACATTTACAAAATTAATAAAACTAATGATGTATTAAGTTTCTTTACTTTGGTATTCTCTGTTTAGTAGTTAGCATGTTTTGTAACATTTCAGTGTACTATGGGCACGCAATCCAAAAATGTATCTTTCTCTATCTTAATTTCAGCTAATACCAGACATATGAAAATATTATATGACCACAGTTACTGAAAATGATGAACATCAGTTTTGTTTTCAGTGGATATGAAACAAATAATTGTGAAATGAATATTGATTTTTGTTAACATTTGAGCCATCAGTTGAACAAAAGTTACATGCTCCTTTCAGTTACTGTCCATTAAAAAAAAAAAAACAGAGACAGATGATTTTTTATTGTTACCAACAATTAAGATTGATCCATAATGCACTTGTACTTGTGGTATACAGGGATAAGACAGGACTATGGGACATATGACATGGATTCTATTAATGGACTGGGCACTTGACTGTGCAGGCAGAGAGAAGGGCATGTCCTCCCTTCCTGTATGGGGTAGAGCAGTATTTTGCAGAGGACAGGGACTTCCAGGTGTCTGTACTGTATTGAAGCTGGGCTCAGGTTGTGGTTATGAGAAGAGAGGGCCAAGATGCCAAGGAACCCACTGCTCACAGACTTGAGGGCATGGAATGACAAGGTGAAGGGGATCAGGAAATAAAATGGCATAAAAATGCTCTCTGGCAGCACTGCAACACTGTGTCAGGTTCCTCAATATCCTCACTAGTTAGGGACATGGGTTAAAATTAGATGGGGTGGGGGCTAGGTGGGTCTGATAGATCCAGTGAGTTAAGAGAAGTCTTAGCATTAACTGCTGGTCAGCTGTGGAGAGCCAACAAGTCCACAAAATTAATATTTCTCTCCATAGCGCCGCATTACTATATGGTAATAGTCTTATTTGTAAAATCACATCTGTTCCTTGTAAAAATCAGTAGTTACATGTGTTGTTATTTTCTTCTTCTTTCGGCTTTCCCAGTTATGAGTCGCCACAGCGGATCACCTGTCCACTCATGATTGGCAGTGGAGTTTTACGGTGTCGAGCTGCCAGCCCGGCGCCCAACCTTCCACAGAAGGCACACACACATGCACTCACTCCTAGGGCCAATTTAGAGTGTCCAATCCACCTACAGCATGTCTTTGGGATGTGGGAGGAAACTGGAGCACCCGGAGGAAACCCATGCGACCACAGGGAGGACATGCAGTCTCCACACAGAAGGCACCCCAGCCAAGGATCAAACTGGAGAACCTCTTGCTGTGAGGTGGCAACGCTAACCACTGCACCACCGTGGCCACCCATGTGTTGTTATTTTCTAGAAATGTTATATGTAACCGGTCAGTAATAGTCTTGGTCATCCCTATCAGCTGATATAATCTTTTTTGCAGAGAACCAAGCATCCATGCACCCACATATGGGGGCTGCACCTATACACCCCCTGCTAATTATAAATATTATCTCAGAGACCACACTACAGTGGTAAAAGGGCAAATTCCCCAATCCCCGCTGTTCTATGATCTCAGAGTTAGTCAGGGGATTCATTAAAGCATACGAGACAATTTTTACCATGTTCACAACACGGCTGGATGTGCACATGACTACAAAACATTATAGATTTGATAAACTCCACATCGTGGTGTGCAGCAGTGTGCACTCATGCGCAAATACAGAAACTTTCATGGCATGCAAATTACAGCATAATCAACTGAATTTTATGCTAATGAAGCAAATAAACATGGTGGAGCAATTCAACAACCTCTAAAGCAAATGTGTAGACTCCATGTTTGTGTTGGCTGTGTATTCCAAAACTTTCTGAATACAGCTAGAGAAAGGAGTCTACATGGAAACAAGAGCAAGTAAAAGCTCTTACATTTGTACAGAACTGTCCTTAACATGTAACACCACACATATTCTGACCTAATTATACAGGGTGGATGCTAGAAAATAAGTGTAACAATCATAATTCCATTTTAAGTGCCATGACATAAATGCAGCTTCACACCTCACCTGCAAATGAAGACTATACTTTTAAGTAATGCAGGCTGCTAAAATGTCTAAACCTCCATGAAACTGTATTATACTGTAATGTAAGCAAATGCAGATGTAGCTGATGGATTACAGTATTCCTATGTTACACCATTGGGCTCCCATGCAGTTTCCCTGCCTACAAGGGCTGTCAGCAGAGTGAAGATGTAAATGAGGCCAAAACTCATTAGACATGCTGAATCTAAAAAAAAACTAACCATGCAGGGATGTTCACTTCATGTAGGCACTTCCACAGTGATCAAGCTGTATGCATGGCAACAGTGAATGCTGACATCAGGTGGTGTGTCAGGTTACACTTGGAGAGGTGAACATGTAGGGCTGTAAAGGGTGAAAGTACATGTAAGCAGTGCACAATTCCCAAGTTCTGTGTTATCCTCATTATTTGTTTGTTTAAATGTGTGGTCTCTATCTGGTTTACTTTTTTTTTAACTTTGCCATTGTTTGCATGATATGATGCTTAGCACAACCACAAGAAACAGAGGAATGAATATGGCAGGTTTCTCTGTTATGTAACTATTCCTGTGGCAGAACATGTATGTGTTAGAACTGTAATATAGATGGTCCTGGGTTCAATTACAGGGTGTGCAACCTTTCCTTCACTTTTTATGTTCCATCTTTGTGAGATATCATGATAATGGAGGAAATGTCAATTTTGCCTGTGCTTACCTTATTTATGCAAAAGTGTATGGAAGTGTGCATACCTGCACATAGCGCATTAATGAGCAAGCAACACGTGTGTTTAATAGATTCTGTTTATAGCATAAGCCGGTGAATTGCATGTTAATCAACCAATCCAACTCAGTGGAGCTATTCAACAATGTATAAAGTATCCATATAGCCTCAATCCTGTTTTTTTTCTTTATCCTTCAATACCATTGGAGTAGAGACAAGGAAATTTTAACTGACACAATGCTAGGGGATGCTGCAACTATTCTACATCTGCATGTGCTAGAGACTGAAGCCATTGCTGCTTGTGCTGCTGACAATAGGCCTAGGCCGTGAAGGAGAAGAGTGTTCAGGCCCAGGGTAACCTTCCAGGAGCTACATGAGCTGGAGATTGTAGAGTGTTACAGGGTGGACAGGGACACATTACAAGAACTCTGAGCTCTGTCGCCCTCAGCTCAGACCCAGAGCCAACCCAAGGGGAGCCCACCCCAGTGGAAACTAAGGTATGTGTAGCCCTTAGAATATTAGCTACTGGTACCTCTCAAAGACCAACTAGGGACATGATGGGTGTGTCAGAGGCATCAGCCTCCAGGACCCTCCACCAATTTCTGGATGCTATGCTCATACATGCCAGTGAGCACATATTTTTTCCCTGAAATTCTGAAGAGAGGGCTAGCAATATGGAACTGTTTTACCATGTAGCATATTATCCTGAAGTACTGGGTGCCATAGATTGCACTCACACTCATGTACACATTAAGGCACCACCTAGTGAGCAGGATGGAATCTACATTAGACACAAGGGATACCACTCCATCAGCTGCCAAGTCATGTGTAATGCCCAGGGAAGTATCTTGAATGTGTGTGCTGGCAACCTTGGCAGTTATCATGACTTCCATATCTGGAACACATCACAGCTGTACCAGATGTTTGCTAGGGGGGGACATTCTGCATTGCCTTTTACTGGGGGAAGCTGGCTGTGCCCTGGAATCATAGCTGATGACACCCATCCGAAGTGCACATGCACCCATGGAAGAATGCCATAATGAGGCACATTCTCAAACTAGAAACATCATAGAGCATGTATTTGGGCTTCTGAAGTCATGGTTTCAGCACCTAGATACATCTGGCAGAGCCCTGCAGTAAAATCTATGCACATGTATACAAATATTCACAGTATGTGCTGTGCTCCACAATCTGATCTTGCAGAAGCAGCTGCAGCATAATCAACAAGGGGAAGTGACAAACATCCCCCACCAATGCCTAGGTCACCACAGCCACAGCCAGAGGACAACTCAGAGGAGGACCTCCCAGCTGCTGTCCCTTTAAGTAGACATGCTCAGTATGCCCTTGCTTTGGCTAAGAGAAAATGCATAGCATATTGACTGACCACCTAGGAACCAAATACCTTTCTCCTACTCACATACATATAGTAAAACTGATGGCAAACAACTCACACAACCTTTACTTCCTCATGTATTGGCTGTGTACTGCTTGCATCAGAAAAAGTCAGCTTTGAACTAAAGGCGTGTCCACTGCTGCATTTGCAAGGTAAGTCCTGAACCTAGAGTGTATTATTTAATAACATTATGGAATATCCTTATAGTGCCTAACCTGGTACAGTAAGCAAGTACATAGTGGTGGATTTGTGCAAAAAGTACCTTAACACATGACATCAGACTCTTATTTTACTCATATTTCACCATTAGTAATTAGTAGGCCTCAGGTATGAAAGATTCACATAGTCATACCTCTGAAGAATTCTGATGTTCCCTGCATAGCCTCAGTTTAGCACCATACCTTAGTACTAGTAAATCATTAAAGACAGAAGTTAGAAAGTGATGATACACATTGCAGTTTCAGACTTCATACTTGTTTGTATCATAACAGTTACTGAGACTCTTCCCCCTCCCAAAAGAGGAAAGTGCCCTTGTTCCAGACATAACAGTAATTCAGCTACGGTACCCCCAAAAGAACAGTATATGCGTGTGTGTGCCATTCAACCTGGACTTCATTTGTTGGAAACTGCATATCATATTATTCCCAGTTAGTATCCTCTCACATGTTAAGGCCAATGATATAGAATGGCGTACACACTGCATGTGTTAGATAACTGATGAATGATCAAGAAATACATACATTCCTGGTTGAAAAGTGTGCCCTAAAATGGCCAACCCTCTTGGTAGGGTAGCTTTAAAAAAACACTAGTATTTTCTCTACTGCCATTGATGCTAGCCTTTTATCTCCTATCTGCCTATGAAAACCAGTACTAACTCGGATTCCACTACCCAAATGTGAAACAACTACCCCAGACCTTTCATACAAAATAACTCACTTAACTATCTTCCATATATCCAACCCTTATTTCCCTTTAACTTATCACCCAATTAAAGCCTAAAAATTCAGTCCCAGGGAAAAGCACTATCTAAAACTTATAAACAAATTCCTAAAGCTCATAGTCAGACTTCATTACCACATCATTATAGATGGGGACATTCACCCCAACCCTGGCCCATCATCACCTGCTGACAACAGTGTCTATACCATCAATCCCATAAATAAGCTACCCCCTAAGCAGACCCCCTAATTCTCTCCTGACATTTCATTTAAATATTAGAAGTATAAACAATAACGTTTCTAACCTTCATGCCCTCTTAGCAATTTGTTCACCAGATATAATGTGCCTCACAGAAACCTGGCTTAAATGCACTATTGCTGACAATGAGGTATTAACCCTCAGGCTAAAACATACACAGATTAGACTGTACTGCTAATAAGGGATGTGGGATAGCAGTTCTTTTCAAAAACACACTAAGTGTCAACATGGATCCCATACAACCGTCCCCATTTAATAATGCCGAAATCCTCATTACCAAACTACAAATTAACAATTGTAAATGCATACATGTTGCCTATGTCTACATTCCCCTAGGCAATAATATAAGTACTCTAGAATCTATTCTCCATTGGCTATCCACTACCTACCCACAAGAAACCATTGTCCTTGGTGACTTCAACACAGACTGGCACACCTGCTCAGTTAAATCCCCAGTCAACCATATAAATCTGTTTGGGTTCACGCAAATAATAACCTCCCCTACTAGGATCAGCAAACCTTCCAACAGGGAAAGTATCTTAGACTGGATACTTATCAATAACCATCCCAACTTGTATACAGCCGGGACTCTCCCAGATGACTAAAGTGATCACTCACTAACTTACATTATTAAGCATAAAGCAGAGACCCCCCCCACCAGATAACTTACAAAACAATCAGAACTAATAAGAACTTCGATCCTATTAATTTTCAAAATGAACTTAATTCAGTCAACTGGTCAATCCAAAACATCTATCACTAGATGAGGCAGTAGTCTACTTTAATGCTAAATTCTTGACCATCTTTGACTCTCATGCTCCTGCACATACTATAAAAACTAAATCAAATACTGCACCATGGCTTTCAAAGGAAACCAAGTTAAAAATCAAACTTAAGAATAAAGCCTGATCTAACTGGCATACAACTAAAGCATTATATTTTATTCATTAATTATTCATTATATTACGTATATAAAGGGGTGGAAGTGTTATGGTGTTTTTAGTACTCTGAGGATGCCCTAGATATGACAGGGTGAAAGCGCTTAGTACGATGTTGTGGTTTTAATCATTCATTTTTTGTTTTGTTTTTGTTAATAAACTAGGTTGGCTGATATTGTGTGGTTATCTTTCTTATTAGTTTTTGAATTCTGGTATTTTTATCTCGTTCAACCACTCAGTCTTCAGCCTTGCCTGGTTTATTAATTACTAGTCACTTTATAGGTGTATTGGTGTATTGGTTCGGGTCTCGGTTGTTTTATTATTTCTCCTTTTTTCTATTTATTTTGTGGCTAACAGTCATTTTATTAGCGGTTTTATTATTATTTTATACGTTTTTTATACGTATTAAATTGTACGCTATGGAACAGCTACTCTTACGTCATATGGAGATAACACAAAGACTTATCCAAGCACTTCAGGACAGAAGTGTAAAAGCACCTATAGATGCGACTGAAGCTGAGGTCACAATTACAGAGTCCCAGGAGAATTTGTATACGCTTCATTCCACCCCATCTTCCAGTCCAACACATCCGTCGGCTAGTAATCATTCTTCGAGTTTAATTGGAGGAGGTGTCAACCTTGGCACGGGAAGTGCTATGTCTGATGGCCCACCCCCAAACCCGGCAAAGAACACTAGAGACGGAGTACAAGGAGTTTCATATGCTGCAGCAATCGGTTCCGAAAGGAATATTTGTGATTTAAAATCACTTTTGGCGGCACCAATTTTCAGTAACAATCAGATGTATAATATTAGAGACAATGGTAGTTTGGATAAGCAGTTTAAAAACTTTGAAAGAACATTAAAAACCTTTAAGTCGTTACAAATGGACAACGCTTTCCTTGAGCGGTCATTGGAACTGGGACAAGTACCTAAAGGACTATGGATCTTCAAATTACTGTATGGTTTCACTAAAGGTACTGTTTTGCTTGATGAACTGCTAAAATTATTTGACAATACAGGGATAGAACTTATTAAATTAATTGTTCGTAACAACAATATTAAACTGGCTGCTTTAAATGAACCGCTCTCTGCTTTGGACAAAAGTATTCGACAGGACTTGTTATTTGAACATAAGTTCAGATTGGAGAGTATTTTTAAGGATTTGGATAAATTCATTAATAAAGGTTTGGAGGCTAAAAATCATAAGTTGCACAGGGACACCAACGACTATAAACTTAACCAAGCTTATGTGCATTTTAAAGAATTTAAGCTTATGACACAATCTCAGCCATTAGAATCTAATGCAGCCAGTTTGGACAGTAACAGTGGTTTTAAAAGAAATCAGTTTGGTGAGCAACATTTAATGAACAATGACATACAGGAGCTTGGGGATAGCAATGGGATTTTTTTTAGAGGAACCTCTACCGAGGAGGTAAGAAAGGATACGTGATTGCTATGGCGGTCAGTATCAGAATCAGGGTCAATCACGCAAAACATCAGTTCACAGGAACAATTCTTGGCAGAGATAGGTTATGATGGAAACATTTGTTGTACTATGCAGATGGATGCTAACATTTTTAGTCCTGCCAATTCAGATAAATGTATCAGTTATAGTGATTGCGTGATGATTGATATGGATGCTGTACAGCTTCTTTTGGATGATGATGATTTTAATGAACATGGCTCTATCCAGAAGTGTAATGATGTGGACAACCATTTTAAATGTTCTATCATATCTGATGGAGGTTTTAATATATTTAATTTCACAGATTACACCTTTAGTCAAGATTATATTGCATTATTCAAAAAAGGGTTTACTTTTGTGCCTACTTTCAAACATGATATTGGCCAAGTTTTAATTAATTTAAAGTTATACTGTAGATTGTTGAATTTAAAGATGTTTTTCAACAACAATAATGAGAATATTACTACAACTGCTCATTTGAAGCTTAAGCATAGCAGCACATTTATACCACCACAAAATCCAACTATTTTTATTTTCGAGAGGCTATGTGAGACACAAATTAGAATAACTTTAAGTAAAAATGAACACATTTTATGGAATCTTACAGAACCTGAAAAGTTTTGTTTAAGTGAACTAACTGCAACTGATAAATATAGAGTTATGAAACCAGATAAAGGTGGGGGTGTGGTCATTATGACCAATACTGATTATTACAATAAAATGACTACTATGCTCAATGACAATTCCCCCTATGAAAAGGTCACTAAATATGAAATGGCCAGGGCTTACACTAAAATTGATTGGCTACTTTACAAATTTCTTTTGGATGGTGTTATTAGTAAGGATAAATATTCTTATTTGTTTATAGAATTTCCGGTGACTCCTTCTATTTTTGGTATTCCAAAAATACACAAGGATACCAATAATCCACCTTTTAGACCTATAGTTTCAGCTAGAGGTTCTAAAACTGAAGCCATAGCATCTTTTATTGATGTTCATTGTAAGGTTACACTTCCTAAGTTGCCCCATATTTTGAAGGACTCGTGGCACTGCCTTGATATGGTTAGACAGCATATTACAAACGTCAGCTCTATTACTGTCATGGCCACTATTGATGTGGTTAATCTTTTTACTGTTATACCTCATCAGCAAGGACTAGAAATGTTTGAAGCTAGTCTGGTAAAATTTAGTGGACTGAATACTGCCAAATGTAAATTCATGACTGAATTGATGGCGATAGTCCTGGAAAATAACTTTATGGTTATGCAAGGTGAATTTTATAGGCAAAAAACAGGTGTGGCCATGGGCGCAAGATGTGCGCCAATTTACGCTAATTTGGTATTAGCAGAGTGGGAGAAGGAGTATGTTTTTACATCATCCTATTGGTCAAGCATAGCCCTTTATTTGAGATATTTGGATGATATTCTCATTTTCTGGACAGGTGAAAGGGATGAATTTGATGAATTTGTACAATTTTTAGACGGAACAACTGATTTTTTACATTTTACAAGTCAAATTTTTGACAACAACTGTCCATATCTTGATATCATTTTTTCTTATTACAATGAGGAGATACATTCAAATATTTTTAGAAAAAAGACTTTTTCAAATTCTTTTTTACATTTTAATAGTTGTCATCCTTATTATCAAAAAAATAATTTAATTAAGGGTCAAATGGTTAGATTATCTAGATTAGTTAGCGATGACAAGTCGTTTGAATTTGAAATTGAAAAATTATCTGGTATGTTTTTGGATAGGGGCTATCCCAATGACCTTATTAATAACATTAAAAAAGAAATTTTTTACAAAAGAAACCTGTTTTATAGGCCAGTTATCAAATATGGACAGAACAATGCTCTTGGGAATAATGAGAATCATGTGAGAAATGATACAATGATTTTCCATATAATGATATCTCTTACAGCATTGTTAATATTTTACGCGAGACTTGGTTTAGTGTTTTTTCTAATAATAACAAATTATTAGACATTCTTGGTAGTCACCTTACAATAACGTTTAGTAGAGGTAGAAATCTGAAGGAAATTTATGAAATGAACACTAATAGATACAATTTTACTATGTCCAAAATGAGTAAGTGTGGGACTTGCCGTATTTGTAAATACATTAACAATGGCCCCTATGTAGCTGTTAACACATTTAATAGAAGCATTAGATGTCCGGGGCATTGGAATTGTAATAACAAGATGATAGTGTATTTAGCTACATGTTCGACATGCCCTGCGTTCTATGTGGGTAAAACTATTCAGAAGTTAAGGGAACGCATAGCCGAACATGTTAGGGATATTAAAAAACAAAAAATTTCTAGTTCACTTTTTACTCATAGTTCAAGATGTTCAAATTTTAAGAGATTTCTATTTTTTATCATTGATAGAATATCTTCTAACACACACAAAGGTGGTGATAAGCAGAGTTTACTAGAGGCCAAGGAATGTCTTTGGCAACTACGGCTTAATGCATGTACCAAACCAGGTATCAATGAACATATATCTATTTCAAGTATATTAAAATATAAATCATATTTTATATGAAAATTATTATTATCAGTATATTAGTTAATATGTATTTTAATTCATATTTATTTTCACTGAATTTATTTTAGACAACATATAATATTTATTTATTATATTTATTATTTTTATCACTTGGTTTTACTGTTAAATTTTAGGCAGTGAGTATTTTGGAATTCATATACATGTTGACTTATTATATCTCAACAATGTATTTTTGCTTATATTGGTTGTTCACAATTCTTAATTATGTTCATTTACATTTTATTCATTAATTATTCATTATATTACATATATAAAGGGGTGGAAGTGTTATGGTGTTTTTAGTACTCTGAGGATGCCCTAGATACGACAGGGTGAAAGCGCTTAGTACGATGTTGTGGTTTTAATCATTTGTTTTTTGTTTTGTTTTTGTTAATAAACTAGGTTGGCTGATATTGTGTGGTTATCTTTCTTATTATGAACTTAATTCAGTCAACTGGTCAATCCAAAACATCTATCACTAGATGAGGCAGTAGTCTACTTTAATGCTAAATTCCTGACCATCTTTGACTCTCATGCTCCTGCACATGCTATAAAAACTAAATCAAATACTGCACCATGGCTTTCAAAGGAAACCAAGTTAAAAATCAAACATAAGAATAAAGCCTGGTCTAACTGGCATACAACTAAAGCACCTCTTGACCAATTAAGGTATCGTCAGCTTAGGAATGAAACAAAAAAATCCATTTTGTTAGACAAAAAAGCTACTACCAGAACCTCCAACATAAGCATCAAAATAATCCACAAACGTTCGTATAAACTGATTTCTTCACCCAGAACCAAGTAGTACTCCAATCCCATCAAACTCCACCCATAAATCCCCAGAGAATATTGCTAGTGCCTTTAATAGCTTCTTCACTGAAGCAATTTAGTCCCTAGCTAACCGACTTACTACCACTCACTCTAATTCAACCACTAACATACCCGCCTCTCATCCCCCCTTTCACTTCCAACTTGTCTCCACCACTTTCATCTGATTCCTAATTAAAAAATTAAAACCGACCACCCTTTCTGCTGACCTCCTTCCTGCAGAGTACCTAGAAAAAAACACAGATGCCATTGTATACCCAATTGCTATAATCAATGAAACCTTAACAGATGGCACTATCCCCTCAATCTGGAAAACATCCCATGTGATCCCACATCACAAAGGTGGTAGTTCAATGGAACTGTCCAACTACAGACCCATTGTCATTGTTTCACCACTCATCAAAATAATGGAGAAGTGTGGCCATATGCAACTTATGGACTATCTCATTCAGAATAGTCTCCTGGCCAACTCTCAACATGGCTTTAGGCCACATCATGGCACTACCTCTGCCCTCCTTTTCTTTACCAATGCCATAAACCAAAACAGGAATAACAATATCCTATCCTCAGCTGCCCTCTTTTTAGATCTGTCAAAGACCTCTGACATGGTCAGCCACAAATTACTCATCTGCTCCCTAAAATCCATTTCCTTGGATAGTCATGCCATTCAGTGGTTCCAATCCTATCTGAGTGCAGACAACAGTCTGTATTATGGCAGGGCAAATGGTCCACTCAGCTACCTCTCACCCTTAGTGTCCCTCAGGGCTCAATTGTAGGTCCTTTACTCTTTTCTATCTTCATCAACAACCTTCACTCTGTTATCCCCGAAGCAACCTGCATCCAATATGCAGATGATTCAAACCTGATCTGCTCAGCCTCCTCCCCTTCAGAACTGCAAGCCTTGACCCAGAACACTTTTAATACAGTTGAAAATTGGCTCTCTACTCACCTTCTGCTGCTAAATCCCAATAAAACTAAACTGGTCCTCTTTACCCACACTCATAGATCTACCCCTTTTTCCTTCTCTATAACATCCAACAATGGTACCTCTATCTCTACCGATGCCCATACAAAGCTTTTAGGGGTAATAGTGGATAATAATCTCAAATTTGATCTGCATGTCAACAAAACCATAAAAACCATTAATAAGAAGCTTGGCTCATTATATAGAACCAAACCTTTTCTTACCCAAATAGCTAGGACCACAATTGCCCGCTCTCACCTACTCTCTACCCTTCTATATGCTTCCCCTGTACTCTCCAATCTGAACTAAACTGAACTCAACAAGCTCTCTCACTGCTACAACCAATCTGCCAGATTTGCCACCGGCTCAACATATAGGACACATCACTATCAAAACCTCAGTCTTCTTGGGTGGCTAGAAGTATCCAGCTTACTACTATTTAATCAAGTCATAGTAGCTCATAAAATTTTCAACCAACCTGAAAACACTCCTGCACTTAAAAATATTATAAAATCATACAGTAACTCAAGGCTACTACGCTCATCCAATAAACTGTTAGTCCAAACCTATAAAGCTACTAACTCAGCTGGTGACTCCCTGTTTGCCAACTTTATTGACAAAACCTGGAACTCACTTCCTTCCATACGTACCCCTAAACCCTCTCTAAGTCTCTTGAAAAATGGCCTCAAACAGTATCTTAATATACACTGGCTTTGCCCCTGTACCAACCTGGATTAATGTGCAAATAAAATATCTTACTTATATAGTATTGTATGCACATCTTGCTCAAATAGTTTGCTGCATCCTGCTGTTTTTTTTTTGTATATGATAGCACATAGTATATCTTATGTTACTGTTTAGTACCTATAGTACTGTATGCATTTCCTGCTCAAAACAGTTTGTTGTAATCCTGCTGGTTTTGTATAATGTGACACACAGTGTCTACTGTAAGACCCTACCAGATGGCTACACTGTAACTACTTTGATAATTATGCTTGCCTGTTATGTATGATATTCTAACTGTGTAACTGCAGCATTTCTCCCAGGGCCTCCACTGAAAATGGATATATATCAAGTCGGACTATCCCAGTCAATAAATGTAAAATAAATAAATAAATAAATAAAGATAGCGCAGAGCTGAATATTTGTAAGCATAATCATGACAGGCTGTGCGATTGCTAACTGCTCTATATCCAAATATAGTAAAGAGAATTAAATGTACAAATTACAGCTGATGCTTTGATAGCAGTGTACATTCTGATGCAGATGGTTTTGTGAAGAATGACTTCATTTTGTTGATACAAAGCTGTTTGTGTGGCAAAAAAGACTAAGTCAACCCTCCTGTTTTCTCAAGTTGTAGTGGTGTGAGGGCTCAAATCCTGACATATGTAGACATTCTGTGATGTGTACTATCAATTTTTACTGTGCTTTTACAGATTTTGCATAGGCATTCCTTAGTTTTACTATCTTTTCCTCTTTTAATTACACTTTGGCATGATGTGCCACATACCAGAAATGATTTGGCTAAGCTTATCTTGTTTCTGGGATGCACAACATTGCAGAAACAGGGAAAAAAACAGATTGCCTAGAAAGCAGACACCCAAAAATAGAAAACAGATACATTCAATTAATGCTCTTAGCCATCGAGAAAAGCCAGCCTCGAATACAGATGGGACCAGGGTATAGTAGCAAACATTAGCAATGTATCTCATATTTGCACACTGCTTCCCTGTGCAGAAACAAGCCTATCTTTGTACACTTTGTTAACCCTCACATAAATCCAATGCTCATTGCACTACGGAATTGTATATATGATATCTTATTATTCTTGTTTATTGTCCAGTTTCTTTATATGACATAAACTGCATGTGAAAACATTGCAAACTAAGCACAATATAACTATATGTTATATATTTCCAATACATCCATTTGCCCCCCCCCCCCAAACCACCCCAAACAAGCACTACAATTCTGGGGTCTCATTACTTTTTCCACATATATATCAATCATGATACAAAGTGTTATGCATAATGTTGTGTGTGCATTCATGGACAGGGCCACTTGGCAGTGATCACAGCCTTGCTCTGCAAAATGCAAACAGTGAGGTGGGCTCAGTAAGGGTACTTTTGTTGTTACACAGCCAGGCTTCCAAACAGCCTACAGTTATTAGGCTACTAGCCTCAGATGACACTATGAAGCAATATCTCTATGCAAACCTCCCCAACCTCTTGTCTCCCACATGGCCTATTGAGATCATCTACTATAAATTCACCTGCAGTTCTGTCAAAATCAGACTTGTGCCATTGTGCATGTGATAAGTACTGTGTTCTGTAACAAGTGTCCTTAGATATATAGGGGTTCTATTCTCACTGTAGTCAAGTGTATTTGTGTGTATCTATGCAGAAGTGTATATCCCACAGTTACCTCTCCAATGGCATGGATTACCACTTTTTTGAGAGTTGCACAAGCCTACACATCAGTTTCATGCAGGCCTGCCAACCTCTTGTCTCCCAAATGGCCTGCCAATGTCATCTCCAATAAGTTTGCCTGCAGTCCTGATAAAGTAAGAATTGTGCTGAGGGACATGCATTATGTACTGTGATCTGTAGTCTAAGTACTTAGATAAGAAGGGATTCTATTCACACTGCAGTCAACTGTGTGCATCTACACAGAATAGCATTGTATACCACAGCTACCTCTCCAATGGCATGGCTTGTTAGTTTTTGGAGAGTGGCACAAACCTACATATTTCATGCAAGCCTACCAACCCCTTGTCTCAAACACGGCCTGCCAATGTAAACTACTATAAGTTCACCTGCAGTCCTAACAAAATCAGACTTGTGCAGTGGTGCATGCATTAAGTAGTGTGTTCTGTAGACTGTGTATTTAGATATATAGGGCCTCTATTCTCCATGCAGTCAACTGGATGTGTGTATGTCTATAAAGAGTAGCAGCAGTGTGTATCCCACATTTATTTCTCCAATGGCATGGCTTGCCATTTTTTGAGACTTGCAAGAGCCTACACATCCATTTCATGCAGGCTTCCCAATCTCTTGTTTCCCACATGGCCTTCCGCTGTCATCTACTATAAGTTCACCTGCAGTCCTAACAAAGTCAGGCTTGTGCCATGTGTATTAAGTGCTGTGCTCTATAGTTTGTGTACTTAGGTATGGACTCTAATCTCACTGTATTCAAATGGGGGGAGTGGTTGGTGTCTGTGTGTGTGAGCTGTTGCTGGAGTTTGCAGTTAGCCGTTTACAGCAGCCTGTGGGATGCTGTTATCTTGTCCTCAACAGATACTGCTGATGTCATCAACTATAAAGTGCTGTCTGACACTCTGCAAGTCAGCCTTGAGCTGTGGTGCTTGCATTAAATACTGTATTTTGTAGTATGTGTACTTAGATAGGTAGGGGTTCTAGTCTCACTACAGACAAATGTGTGTGTGTGTGTGTGTGTGTGTGTGTGTGTGTGTGTGTGTGTGTGTGTGTGTGTGTGTGTGTGTGTTTGTATGTACTGTTGCTGGACTTTAAATTGAACCTTTTACAACAGCCTGTGGGGCACTGTTATGTTGTCCTCAACAGACACTGCTGATGTCATCACCTTTAAAGTGTTGTCTGGCACACTTCAAGTTGCACTTCAGCCGTGGCACTTGCATTAAGTACTGTGCTCTGTAGTGTAGGTATTTAGATAGGTAGGGGGTTTATTATCACTGCAGTCAAATGTGGGTGTGTGTATGTCAGCTATTGCTGGACTTTACAGTGCATCTTTTAAACCAGCTTGTGGGACACTGTTATCTTGTCCTGGACAGACATATGTCTGTCATTACTAGATTACACAGTAAGCAAAAGAAGCTTCTGTCTACATATACAAAAGTGAGAACCCAGAACTGGAAGACCACCCTCCTTAGCCTAAACTAGCAAATAAGACCACTTGTGCAATCTGTCATAGCAACCCTGATTTCCTATTTTGTTTTGTTTTGTTTTGGGTTTTCCTTTGTATTCTCTTTCCCCCACAGCACAGCAGTGTAGGCCTAGCCCCTGGAATGGTCCTGCCCCCACTCCATTGGCTATGGCACCAAGGTCCAACACATCTCAGTCACAACCTAGTAGCACCCGTTGTGCTGCTTCTACACTACATGGCCCCTCAGTTACTTCTGCCCTGAGGACAGTTCTGTGGTTCCCTCTCAGAACAGTGGCAGAGGGAGTGATTTTATCACTTGAGAAGAACAGACTGGGATGCTATGTAGGATTGTGTGCCACTGTGGGTGCATGCCTATGCCTGATGGATACACTGCTCTCCATCGCTGTACTGAATAACATAAGGAGATGCAGACATCAGACATTGCAGCCATCTGTGCAGTGAGGTGACAGTGATGACAGTCCACTGGGTGAGAACTCAATTCTCACTGTCACCCAGCTTGATGTCCATAGGTTTGCAAGGTCCACAACCTTAACCCAACCATGGTGTTCACCCACCTATTGTGTTCTTCACCATCTCTGTGTTTTGTATGTCCTGTCTGTCAGCAATTGCTTCCTCACCTTGCCAATTTACCTGTCTCAGACATGTCTGTGCCCCTTCTCCAACATTCCTCTCTCTCTCTCTCTCTCTACAAAAAAGGCACCTGTCCCAAACAAAAAAAAAAATATCTCATACATAGCTTTCCATGTTGCAAACATGACTAATTGACACACTTGATTTGTGACCTCTCTCTCTGGAGGTGACAGTCCAAATTCAGCTAATGTTCTGTACATAGGATCAGTTTTTTGAGGGCACATTCTCAGTATATGTCATATATTCACAATACTTACATGTGTTGTCCACTTCCCTAAGCAATTCAATCCTGTGTGTTCAGTATTTTTACTCACATATATCAACCATTCTACCACATGTAATATATAATGTTTTGTGCTCCTTCATGAACAGGGCCAGTCACTGGTGCTGAAAACCTTGCTCTGCTAAAGTCAAACATCCAACTATGCTCAATAAGGGTACTTGTGTTTTTACACAGCTAGACTTCTACACATCTATGGCACACTCTACAGCTAGGCTACTGGCCTCATATGAAGCTATGTCTCTATGTGCCTATGCAGGCCTCACAACCTGTTGTCCCCCATATGGCCTGCTGATGTAATCTACCATAACGTCATCTGCAGCCATGTAAAAGTCAGACTTGTGCCATGGTACTTGAGTAAAGTACTGAGTTCTATAGTCTGTATACTTAGGCAAGGGTTCTGCTCTCACTGCAATCGTGTGTGTGTGTGTGTGTGTGTGTGTGTGTGTGTGTGTCTGTGTGTGTCTGTGTGTGTGTGTGTGTGTGTGTGTGTGTGTGTGTGTGTGTGTGTGTGTGTGTGTCTGTGTGTGTCTGTGTGTGTGTGTGTGTGTGTGTGTGTGTGTGTGTGTGTGTGTGTGTGTGTGTGTGTGTGTGTGTGTGTGTCTACTCAGCAGACTCGATACTGCCCTATAGTTACTTCTCTAATGGCATGGCTAGCTAGTCTTTTCATACTTGCAAAAGCCTACACATCCATTTCATGCAGCCATCCGACCTCTTGTCTCCCACATGGCCTGCTGATGTCATCCACTATAAGCTGACCTGCAGACATGTAGCAGTCAGAAAAGTGCTATGGCACTTGCATATAATACTGTGTTCTGTAGTGTGTGTACTTAAATAGGTAGGGTTTCTGTTCTCACTGCAGTCAGCTGTGTGTGTGTTTGAGACAGATGTTACTTGACATTACAGAGATCATTTTATAGCAGCATGTGGGACACTCATCACCATATGCTTAACAGACAATACTGATGTAATCAGCTATATCTGATTATTGCATATAAAACCTTCCCAACAGGCCAGGACCAGACACTGGCTCTGAGCCTAGACAGACATCACCTTAGGTTCATAGGAGGTTACTAGATAGAGGCCTGGTGAAAGGTATGCTTTGGGGTATGTCTGGTGGGGATGGGGGTTGAAGTTTGCCCAAACTGTCTGCTAGCATGTTGGCAATGTCCTCAGATTCAGTATGAGTGGTACTGCCCATTACTAGTTGGGCACAAAGCTGGGACTTTAGTTTTAGATTTCTGACATTGCTAAAGAATGCTTCCTGATTATCTTTAGCTAGGGATGCTACTTCAGGTTTGTACATGGCTTTAGAGGACTTTTCAAGAAAGCTAATTGTCTTATTCAAGGTGTGGATGGTGTCCTTCCTCTGCTGAGTCAGTTCCCTCTTGTTCTTTGACATTACTTCTACTTGTATAATCTATGTATGCTTGATGCCCACCAGGGTGGCTTGTTTTCTTTGAGGAACTTGTTTTGATCTGTTCACACTCAGCTGACTCTATACATTTGTATAGCTGTTTAAACAGGCCATTTGTGTATACCTCTGTATAGCAGTCATTGTTGACAGTGGTAGCAGGGGGTTCAAAAATCTTTATAGCATTGATTAGGAGCCTATAGTTTGCTTTGGATAAATGTTTCATCCTTTCTCCTCTTGAGGGCCTGGCGGGTATGATTATGAATGTAAATGAGACTGAATTGTGATCTGACCTGACCAGGGGGGCCAACACACAAGGGTTAGTGCAGAGAACTACTATATTGGTCAGTACTAAGTCTAGGACATTCAAGACCCTTGTAGGGGGTGCAGACTATCTGCTACACAGCATGTGTATTAACAAAGTCCAGGAATCTTATGGTGAGTGTGTTTGTGCACATCTATGTGTCCAAATTGATGGAAGGATAGTTGAAATCACACATGATCAAGGTGTCTGGCTGTCTAGTGAGTGACTCAATTAAGTCCATTTAGGCAGAGTGGTTCTCATAGTACCTCACCATCAGAATTGGCTATTCCAGGAGTTGCACTGGTACCTCCACCCCCAAGGTCAGATGGACTACTGCTACCTGACCATGACCAATGTCTGCTGGACATGCTCCCTTCAGTGAAACACCGAAGACCATGACTCCATGGCCTACCATGTCTGGGTTTGGACAACACACTCCCTGATGGACCAGCAGAAGTACTGCCACAATGAGACAGTTATTGGGAATGGCCACACTGGCTCTCAGCAGATCTTGTGGCTGAACAATGCCCATGAGGTTGCAACTCTCCTTCAGCAGATGTTCCATCACAGACACTACAGGTTCCATGACAGACACCCCTTGGTCCATCACAGACACCCCTTGTTCCAACATGTTATCCATCCAATTCAGGGAATTGACGACACTCTGGAGGCAGTCACTCATGTCAGACTGTGCCACATCCAGAACCCTGAGCATTTGTCTGGAGTGCCTTTCTGAACTTGCCTGTACCTTCATGCCTTCATGACATCCCTACAAATACTTTGAGTGACACATGAGGAGACACATTCGACAGGTAGAGGAGGGACAGCAGGCCCCCTCTAAACACCCATATCAACTTTCCTGTGTGGCATCTCACCAACACTGAGGCTACAGCCAGACTCAACAGGCAGTGAAGCCACAGTGTCCACACTTCCCTGCCCAATATCATTACCTTCCACCTGTCCTATATCTCCGGGCTCAGTGGACTGGGTAGGAGTAGGCCTACTGGCTGTGTCCAGGGAAAATGAAGAGGGTTGCTGGATGTCAACCTCTGTGTCAGATTCAACCTGTGCACCCCCCCAACTGTGCCTCAGTTCTACCACCATCATCATCACTGTCTGATGAGACACTGAAATCAGGTGGCACAGGGCCCATACTTCCACTATCATGATCGCCTGTGGAAAAAAGGGAGAATCACAAACATACATTAATACCTGCACTACTATGATGCAATATATGCTAAACAACTAACAGTGCTGCCACTATTACAGACAGTACAAAAATACATGCCACAGGCCTAAAATGACACATTAGATCTCTAGAAATTGATCTGCAATGCTGAAATTAATTGATTTGTCTTGCCACCTGCAGGAGCCCCATGCTGCTGGATTCCTTATGGTCCTGAAATAAGTTAAGCAAGAGGTAAGGCCAACATCATCACATTTAACAGTAAGACAGGAGGTACTGCATGTACTCATCTCAATCAGAATGGTGTGTTACTTTAACAAGAACATGGATGACAACTCCAAACTGACCTTATCACTGTACTAATAATCAATCCCTCACCCAAAAAACACAAGTGACACAGAAGTAACTTTTATTTCAATTGTTTTACTAAACAGCAGTATTGAAATGGTGATATAACAGAGCCTACCTGGAAGCTCTTCCTGGGACTGAGAAGGAGTTGCACCCACATAAATGACATATTGGTGACCACTCTGCTGTGAGTTGTCCTGTGTCAGAAGATTGACCAGGAATTCCTCCTTGGGGTGAGAGGTGGTTCTGCAGCAGGCCCACCCCCAGTTACCTTCTGGTCTCAGGCAACAACAACTACATGCCTCCATGCAGATGTGAGCATGTCAGTGGCCATGTGGTGCACCTGCTTATAAGTACAGCCATGGCCACCCAGGGCATTTATGTTAGCAACAATTTGCTGCCATATCTTCAGCCTCTCTGGCATATTGAGATGACCTCTTCCAAGAAGAAAAGAGCCATGTTAACATTGAGCATCCACTATTATTGTGTTTTCTGCCTCACTAAAGGGGTGTCTGCACCTCAATAACATTTTTGGTCCTAAAAAACAACAGAATGGTAATACACATAACTGTCACATAACTACAAAAGTAACTGTTTCCAGATAAAACAATTAAGGTAGGCAATCAGTACTACCCACTGGAAAAACATAACACATACAACATGTGTGAAATACTAACTACACGCAGGATGCAAAACAAGGAGCGTAGCAAGGGCAACATATCCTTGCATATGCCATAGGAGTAACTCAACTGTGCCACCTCCCCAAAAGAATAGTCCTTTCTAGTTTGTGACATAACAGTAACTTCTCTTTGCTTCCCCCACCCACTAAGGAACAGGCACATGAACCATTTTGCTAATAAAGCAGATTTGAAATGATAAACATGCATTCAAATATCCTGCCCCTGAAAAATGTGCGCATATGTATCACACAGCTTCCTATTTTCATGTATTGTCAATCATTTTTATCTCTGAAATGGCTTTATAAACATGGCCATGCCATCAGTACACTTCTAACTAATGCATACAGATAACAGTGTAAAAGTCTTTGCTTCACATTATTCATTAATATATTCCTCCATATGCATTAAGCAGGTAAAAATAAATGACAGCATACCTGCTGGAGTTCAGTACTCTTCTGTAAAGATAGCTTGGGAAATATTTTGCTTTGCAGTTTGGATAGTTACGCATTTGTCTTTTTATAATGGAGTAGATTATGAATGGACTGCATCTGTCTAGGCTGTGATTTAGAGATGCTAATTAAAGCATAAGCAGATGAATTGCATGCTAATCAACCAATCTGGTGGAGCTATTCAAAAAGTTGTAAAGTAACCATTTAGACTCCATGCTGTTTTTTCCTGTGGATTTCAAAAGCAGTGGGGTACAGACACAGAAAGTCTACACAGACAGAATGTTAGGAGCTGCTGCTGCTTTAATCCATTTGCATGTGCTACTGGCTGCAGGCAATGCTGCTGCTGCTGCCAGTAAGCCTAGGCTTAGACAGAGAAGAGTTTTCAGGCCACAATTAAGTTATCAGAACATACATGACATTTTAGAGTGCTACAGGGTGGCTAGGGACACAATACAGGAATAGGTGACTTCTTCCAACCTCACCTCAGAGCCACAGCCTTCACCTCTCCATGTATTGGCTGTGTACTACTTGCATCACAGTCAGCCTTGAACTAACCCTGTGTCAACTGCTGCATTTACAAGGCAAGTCCTGAACATGTACTTTATTATATAATAATATTATGACATGTCCTTGTATTTCATCACTTGATACAGTAAGCAACTACAAGGTGGGAGATTTGTACAGAAATTAATGTCACATGTAACAGCAGAGACTTATTTGACTTGTATGTGCCCATTAACAAGTAGTAGGCCTCAGGTCTCAAAGATTCACACATTGATACCTCCCCAAAGTAATAATGATCACTGCATGGCCTGAATTTAGCACCATACATTCAAAATGGGAAATCATAACAGAGAAGTTTGACAGTAATGAGACCCATAGCAGTTTCCGGCTTCACCACCCTCACAAGATCAAACTGTCAGGATGCAAAACAAGGAGAGTAACAAGAGCAACATAGTCTTGTTTGTGCCATAACAGTAGTTCAGCCTGGCTGCAGCCCCCTTGAAAGAACATTATACCCTTGCATATTCCATGACAGGAACCCACCTTTTATCCCCACCCCAAAAACAGCAGTCTATGCTTGTTTGTGTCATACATCCTTCCATTAATTTGATTGCAACTACATATCATATTGTCCCAGTGAAGATCCTCACACATTTTAAGGTATATTATATAGACTGGCTTACACACTTCATGCCTCTGAGAACTGGTCAGATAACTGATGCATAACCATGAAACACAGAAAGGGAGGAGACAGCTGTATATTTGAAGGAATAATCATAGCAGGTTGTGTGATTAGTAAGTGTACCACATCCAAATATATTACATAGAATGCATTTACAAAAAGTTCATGCCTTGATATCAGTGTACATTCAGTTGCACTTGTTTGTGTGAGGAATTACTTCATGTATTTGATGTAAAGGTGTTTATGGGACAAAGACGGATAAGTCCCCCCTCCTGTTTTATGACAGTGCATTGCAGTGTCAGATGGGACCCAGACCTATGTAGTAATATATCACGTGTACTACCAGTTTCTACTTTGCATGTCATAGATTGATTTCCACAATCTAACTAATTATCCATGTTTTATACTTTTTTTCTTTATTGTTTTAATGGGGCCACTGTTTGCACAATGTACCACTTAGAACAAACAGCTTTGGTTATTTGCATTTCATTTGCATGTAGAGGAGCACTGCACAAGCCAAAGTAATTGGCCACACAGGTAGCAGACAGGATCCAGACAGCCAGAAACATACACCAGATACATTCAGTTAATACTAGTGACCATTGTGCAAATACATTTTCCAGCAGCTCGCATTCTCAATCAGCATGTTTGAGCAATAGCAAGCAATGCACAACACTTTCAAATGTTGCAAATCCAGAAAGTGCGCTGTCCCAGTAAGTGCAATACCTGCAATTGAAGTGAAAACATTATTGTACATTGCTCTTGATCTGTGATAGGCATAGCTGCCATTTATGGAGAGTTTTTGAGATTCCATGCTCAAAGATAAGGTGCCTAGTGAATGAACATGGGCCCAGGCTGTTGCAGAGGGACTATCAGGGCTTGAATTACAAACCAGAGGCATGGAATAGTCTGGCCTAGCTCTGACCAGTGCTACCAGTATCCTCCACACTGATTAACAATGTAGGAACTAGTACAGAGATCTCAGGATGAGGACGATGGATATCCTTGATGACTGGATCGAGGAATGTAGGACTGGGGGCACCCCAGGGATGTGTAAGGATCATTTTCAGAGACTACTTGTCAGAGTTAAAAGCTGGATGTAGTCAGGATTGGTATGCTTAATGGTATTCTGTTCTGTTTTGTTTTTTTCCACAGCAGTCAAAGACCGGGAACTGAATGTGCAAACCCATGCCACTAGATTGGCAAAGGCTTAAGACACATGTGGTATGTATGCATCCTAACAGTGTGGTTATTTTAGCATTAAGAGTTACAACACATTTATTTGTTACTTAAACAGTTGTATAAATTTGAGCATTCATTTCTTAACTGTAATAGGGAAGTATGCATGCACTACTCTGGAGGGCAAAACAATAGTTCATTATTACAAGGTAGTCATAGATTGTGCCTTCAAAATCCACACTTCCCAAATATACAGTACTGCTAAGGTTTCATTAATATTGCAATATAACATCAGAGCTGTAAAGCAGTGTCACCACTGGCTTGTTGTAAACTGTAATCAGTATATTTAGACCACACATGTGTGCAATGTATGCACACATCAAGGATTGCTTACTGCAGTCTGTAGTATATTGTGCGTTAGTTAGAAGCTGGGTAGTCTTAACAGTAAACAAAGGTATTTGTTAGGAGTTTGCAATATTACAAGTAGAGGTAACAGAATAGACTAAAATAATTGTATCAGTGTTTTGCACGTCAGATATGAAGATACTAATGTTCTCCCTTTGTTTTTTTCTGTCACCCAACCATTTTCTTTCTCATTTTTCATAAGTGGAGGATATTCATTTCTTTTTTTTTCTTTTTTTGTGTTGCAGTGAGGTGACAGTGATGACAGTCCACTGGGTGAGACTTGATTCTCACTGTCGCATAACTTGATATCCATGGGTTTGTGATATCCCCACCCTCGCACCAACCATGGTGTTCAGCCAGCTCATGTGTCCTTCGCTATCCCTCTCTCTTGTCTTGTTTGTTTTGTCTGTTTTGTCTGTCTGCAATTGTTTCCTCACCTGCCTGACTTACCTCACCCAGACATTCTTACAACCCTTCCCCAACATTCCTCTCTCTTTCTCTCAAAAAAAAAATGGGGAGCTGTCCCACAAAAAAAATATTTTTTCCATATGTAGCTCTCCATTTTGGATCTATATTATATAATCGAAAATTCAGTTCATCGAATGGCACTTACATCAAAAATGCCATTTAGTGAACTGTTCATAGTGAGATCATAGTACAGTGAAGATTGGAACATTTGCCCTTTCCTCACTGTAGTGCGATCTCATTGTTGGTATATATAAAATTAGTGGGGGGGGTCGCAGCCTCCCCACAAGAGAGAATTCGATGAATGGCATTTTCAATTTAAATGCCGTTCGCTGAACTGAATTTTTGATTATATAATATAGACCCTTCTATTTCACACGTCTTCATGACACACATGATTCTGTCTAATTATGTATACAACAGATGTTGTTGTGGTCACTGCTATATCTGAAGGCGACAGTCCAAATTCAGCAAAATTTGTATCTTTTATACTGAAAGAAATGGATAGCTATGGTACTTTCCTATATCCTTCATACACATTCCTGCCTTGATTTCAATTTCTCAATTCCCCTGCTTGCTCCCAACTTCACCATTTTCATGGCTTCCCCATTTCTATTTTTGAAAGCATAATTGCATGATGGTGCACATCACACATTAATGCATGGCTACAGCAAAACCAGTTCTAAGTATTATATAGCTGGATCGGAAACCAGTACCATCTAGCCATATTTTAGACAATCCATATAAACTATCAAACTTCAGAATTTGGATTTACACATAAAATTATTTGATACTGGTAACATACACCTGGATTCAAACCAAGTACAAGCTGAACAAAAATGTATCTCTGCATTAACAGGTGGTGCTACAGACTAAATCGATCAACAGATGTATTTTAGAGACTGTATAGCAAATGGCAGACTTAACTGCTGTTGCATAAACCTGCTACTTAACTGACTGTCTGGCTGCAGGAATTAAGGCACTTAATGCAGTAATAAGTTCTTTTTTGGAGAAATGGTTTAGCCATAGGTAATACATTAAAGTATTTTGTTATTCGCTCAACATTGCACACTACTGCTGTACAAGAGGGATCACACAATGCTGCATCATAGGAATTTAATGAAGAAGATATGTTATTAGTGATATGGAGAGCAAGCACATGGAAGTGCAAAGGGAAATATTTTCTAAACTGTGTCACTTACTATTGAATATATTAAATATATCTGATATCTAACTGATTCTGTGGCAGTAAGTGTTGACATTTTTGTTTTAGGTAGGTGGTACTGGGTTTGAATACAGGTGTAAGTAATCACTTTACAAGCATGTATGATACTTTAAATATATCTCCTTATATTGCTGCCTTTTACTGTTGCTTCACTTTGGTGTGCACTGTGCATCATCACACAGTAACTCCAGACATGTCTGCCATAGTTCAAACTCGATGTCTAATGAGTATTTCCTGCCAATTGCAGTTCATATACTGTTGTTTCCTGCCTATTGCATGTCTTGCACCTACTGACAGTACGTACATTTTGGATTTTCAACATTTGAAAATGTTGCCCATCACAAGTGCACAACCTCTCCAGCAACTCCAAACATGCCTGCCATAGTTCAAGCTCAATATCTAATGAGCATTTCCTGCCAATTGCAGTTTATATAGGTTCATAGGTGTGTACTAGGCTAATGGCCCTGGGGTCTTTGCAAGCCTAGCCCATAGAAGTGCCCTGGCATTGTGCCACCCATTGGTAGTTCCCAGTGCCTCTATCAAGTAGAGCCACTGAAGTGATCCCTGAGGTAAACTTTCTATTTCCCTTCCACTCATCAAGATTTCTCTTGAAGAGGGTTAGTGAGGTGCTCTGCTTGACATGTATGGGAAGTCTATTCCATAGCATGGGCAGTCTCTGGTTTATGAACCTGACCCTCCAGCATGCTCTGTTGATTGTGGTAATGAGGTTGAGGTATCTGGAGCATGTGGTGTGGAGGGATTGGGATTTCTTTAGATATAGCATTTCTAACAGAGCTAGGTCAGACATGGCTTTGTAAGTCAAGCAGAGATTGCCTCTTAGTAGAAGATATGAGACAGATAATTGCTGGAGTTTTTTGAGTCTGTGCATGTAGAACATGAGTTTAAAGCTTAGGATCCTCTTCATGAGATACATTTGTGGCCTCTCCAGCTGTTGTAGGTGTCTAGTGAGGTACATGCCAAATAGGGCTTTATACTTTATGACTGGTCTAATGAAGGAAGAGTAGAGAGAAATGATGGCCTCTTTCTTCCTGGATGCAAAACCCTTGGTAATGAGATGTGCCACATAGAAAGACTTTCTGACCACAGTGGCAATGTGGTGGTCAAAGGAGAGTTTGCTGTCAACCTGTGTCCCCAGATCTCTTATAATGCCTTCAGTGTTCAGTGGGCTCCCATCGATATGGTAATTAGTGGGAACTGAGTTTTTCCAAAAGAGGATGATGACGCATTTTTTGGCATTAAGCTTAAGGCCATGGTTTTGACACCAGTCATTGGTCTCAGTGAGACCTTTCTGCAGGATGTCTGCATCACTTGGGGAGTTAATAATGGCTCCCAGCTTGCAGTCGTCTGTGAATTTGGTCAGCCAGAGTCCCTTTGTGTTGGGCCTTGACTTCTGAGAAGTAGATGCCAAACAGGAGAGGATCCAGGACCGATCCCTGTGGGACTCCACTCGTGACTGCTCAGCAGTCTGACTTGGAGTCCACTTCTTTCACACTGCATGTTCTATCTGTGAGGCAATTTGCAACCCACCTAACAATATCGGGGTTGATGCCTAGTTTGGTGAGTTTATCAATAATTCCTGAATGAGGAATGATATCAGAGGTCTTGGCCAAGATCGAGGTAGGCTGTATGAACTGCCTTACCTTCATCCACCACTCTGGTGACTGACTCAAAGAAGTTAACCAGGTTGAGCAGGCATGATCTACCTTTCAAAAAGCCAAATTGTGTGGGAGCTAAAGATTGGAGATTCCCTATATCCTTGTTAATTAGGTCAATGATGATGCGCTCCACAGCCTTACATATCAGACTCGTCAGGCTAATGGGGTAATAATTTCCAGGGTCTGTAGTCACTCCTCCTTTATGGAGAGGGATAACTGTAGCAGTGCACCATTTAGTAAGGACAAAGCCTGAGGTGAGGCTGTGAATGAACAGACCACACAGACGTTGTGCCAGTTCACTTTGTAATTCATGTAGAACACAGCCAGGGATATTGTTAGGTCCATTGGAAGCTGTATTCTTGGCCTTGGACAATGCAGCTTTAACCTCTGCTGCAGTAATGCAGGGTGCCTGGCATTCTTCTGGTATTGACATCGGTTCTTTGTGGGGAGGGGTAAAGTTGTCACTGAATCTGTTGGCCCGTATGTTGGCAATATCTGTTGGCTCAGTATAGGAGGCACCATTGTGCAGTAACTAAGAGCAAATCTGGGTATTGCCATGGAGATTCTTGATATAACTAAAGAAGGCCTTGTGGTTGGTTTCAGTGACTGCCACAATTCTGCCTTCATAGCTGGCTTTGGAGGTTTTGATGAGGAATCTCAACTTTGTGTTGAGGCTAATAAGGGAAGTTTTCCAGTCTTGGGACTTCACCTTTTTCTGCAACAGTTTCTTCCTTTTGTTGAAGAGTTTATTAATGGAAGGGGACCACCAGATTGGCTTCCTTTCTTTGAAGGAGAGCATCTTGGTTCTGTTGGGTATGGCTAGTTCCAAGCATTTATGTACGTGTTCTTACAGTCCATTGGTGTATGATTTGGCAGTCGTACATCTATTTTCCATTGGCATGGGTGCCATGAAGTTAGCCACCTCTGTTTTTAGGAGTCCAAAGTCAGATTTGGAGAAGTTTTTCATGGTGGATACCTTTTTGGGGGGAGTGTGAGTGAGATGCTGCTATTTCCCACCTATTGCATGTCTCACACTTACTGAGAGTACATACATTTTGGATTTGCAACATTTGAAAACATTGTGCATTGCTCACAATTGCTCAAACATAGTAGGCGAGGGTGTGTAATGTCCGGCACTGTGTTTGTGCAACAGTACGTGATGCGTTACAGTGGCAAACAATGCAATTTCTAGTTTAAAAGGTATACAGACACTTGTGTACATGGGCTAGTCAAATTTACCATATATACAGTTCTCCTACTCATGCAGCTATTACAACAAGAAGGGTGAAAAAACAGTTGTGTATCTTGCACTTCACTGCTATAATCTGCAAACTCACAACAGTAAAACAAAATTTGCACACCCTGTACTAGAACCCCATACCACCTGCATTCCACACCTACACTTAACACCTGCTACCATGGAATTAATGACATGATACCTACTATTTCAGTAGTTATTTTAAGGTTCTTGCTTTTAATTGTAGCACAATGTCCTTGCTGTGTTTGTAAGATGCACAATAATATTAATTGAATGCATCCAGTTTATGTTTGTGACTGTCTGGGTCCTGCCTACAACCTGGGAGGTCCATTCCTACAGTCTGTGCGCTGCTCCACTTTGTGTAAACCAGGAAAGCACATCTAAACATGTTTATGCCAAGCAGGGCATCACACAAACACTGGCAAAAAAAAAAAAAAGAGAACTTAAAACACAAAAGGCAGACTGTCCATAATGTTGCAGAATTTCCAGTTATTTGCATCGTATATTTGGCCTATTCCTTATAAAATGGGTGGTTTATTGTGAAATCACTGAAGATTACAGTCAATATATAATGACATACATTTCTGTTCCGTACTTGATATCCTTCAGAAAATTAATGCTTTCCCTTTGTCCTCTCATTAATTTAGTGTTTGAGTCAAATGATCCACATTCAGTATGCAGGATTTGTGGTCAGTAACACTGGGATGAGCTGTGAAAACTTCCCTATGTGTGCCACACATCATTAATATTCATGGAGTGAGACTGCATGATGCTATGTGATGTGCAGTATCACATACATGAATACACTTGTGTAGGGTCTGCGCAGAAACTACATGGAGTTTATTGAATCCCCTAGAGTGTTCAGTCTTTTTGCATTGTTTTGCATTTCTGGTTTTAACTTTTTAGGATAAACCATTTGACCACTATGTTGACATTATGGAGATATGTCTTGAACCCATACAAAGCTATTAATTGAAACTTAACTTCTGTATTGTGTTACTGTTTAGTAATTCTGTGCCACAGTCAGTTTTAAACACCATAAAATGTGCATGTTGTTTCATTTTTAGACCTTCCCCGGGATTCATGAAGCTCGGCGCAAGGCCAGCGTTAGGCTTGTGCTGACTGTGCGGCATGTAGATGGCACCATAGCGCCATATGCCTATTAATGAAGGTGCGCTGCCACCACAGCCAAGTGCATAGGAAATGAGCGCGAGTGCATAGGGTGTGTCGAAGTGCCGCACGGAGGCATGGAAATGTCAGCTGTCGACATGCAACCTAAAATGCTTGCATATAACAGTTTGCATGCAATAGTAATCACATCTGTCAGTGTCCGTGGATACTGAAAAGTATGCAAAGCATGCAAGACAGTTCCTGCGAACACAAAAATAAGAAGCAAACACAAATGCACGGTAGGGAATAATGGGTCCCCATCCCTCGAACAAATAACATTGAAAACCATGCGCCCGTAGTCCGACGTAGTGTAGATAGTTATACCAAGTGGAAGTGAAACGCATCATGTTAGCATGCCACCAATAGCTACGTCCAGCCCAATGGTCAGGGTCACCAGCTGTCCCACATTGTGAGGGAGAGTACACAGCTGGGCAGATGTGTCTATAACAAAACCACGATAAATGTAAATATCTAGTGACCATATGACAGAATTATATCCCACAACACATGTAATAGTCACATACAATAGGTATGTCCATATGTAACATACCATATGTGACAAGAAATAAAATAAGCAAGAAAACGAAACAGAAGGAGCATATAAACTGCTACAACAATAAGGCAACATGTAGGCTTAAAGGAAAAGTATTATCCGTAGCGTTGACTGTGGGTATGTGTTGTCCAGTACAATCGGATATGTGTCCGTAATATATCCCATCCTGGACATAGGAAAAGGTGGCACCCTACCAATGATCAGAGCAGTTGGACAAAATCTGCACATATGCGGTCCAAGCCGTACTTGTCAGGATGTGTCACAGTTGAACGGGTATTACCCAGGTGTACCAACCATGTCATGAAAGTGAGGTATGGGCGTGTACCTATCTGTGTGATGTATAGCATGTGGAAGGTGAAACATGCCAGGGTAGTCCACACAACCATACAGGTACCTTTCATATGTAGTGTATGCAATGTGTTACCTTGACCGTGTCATGGGCCATCAACCAAAGCAGTGATGGATGGAGTGTCAGGAATATGTGTGTGGGGGGGATGGGTAATGGTATAATCCTCAAAGGCGAGACTGTGTTGTATGCAGAATAGGTGAACTGGAGGTGTATGAGGGAGCAGCGGGTGAATTAGAAAGAAACACGAAGAACATGTATACACATCTGCAATACAACCGGACATGCCATACTGTAGAACACAATCCCACAAACATATGAATATTAAAATGTGCGATACAAATGTACAGAATGTCACTGGCATATACCCACAGAATGGTCCTGATGGAACCGGCCCATTCAAATGCAACACACCTGGATGCATAACTGAATACCCATCATCCCCTCCACAGCACACAACCCACCCACATACCTGAGCGTCCACCAAATCCAGCCATACTTGGCCTACTAGCTTGGCGCAGCCACAGCTACACATAGAGACCACTATTCATATGTAGTAGGCAGTGTCACCCTAGGCAGTTTCAGGATTGCAAACTATGTATCCCTTGCATGTAAAACCCCCAACACATTTTCGTAAAGCCAAAAGAATGGTCGGTATTGGTCTTGTTAAATTTTTGGATATCCCTCATGGGATAAGTAACTTGTGTAAACATCAGAATGAGTATCAAGACACAATGTCCAGTCCTGTAGACATCTGGACACAAGTTCGAATGTGCAGTAGTGGTGCACGAGACTGTCCAGCCCTAGACAGTCATGCAGAACCTACTACACAGGATCAAACACCTGCCCGTGACGCATGTGTCCCCACATGAATAACCAAGAGAATATATTGTACACATTCACATAGTGGCACTTGGAAATAGGGTGATGCAGGCACTGACATAAACAGGGTACCCCCTGATCCACTGTGTGAGGGACAGTCACTGTGTGGGTAGGTGTGTCCTGACCAACAATGATACAATGCCAAATGTCCTGTGATTGTAGGAAATAACTATGTACCATACTGCATGTAACAGTTGCCTAAAGCAGTCATGTCAGGATAGAAAATACGTAATTCGTACAAGAAACAGACTAACAACTAAACTGCTAAACGTATAGGCTCTCAGCTAGGAAAATAATGAATGTTCTAAACCTGCACTGACTGTGGGTATGTGTTGACCTAAACAATCTGGTGTCCCCAGAATATATCCCAACCTGTACATATGACAATGTGTCAACCCTACCAATGGTCAGAGCATTCGCACAATAACTGGTCAGCCTCTTAATCACTCACAAAGCCAGTGACCTTTGGAGGAAAGGTGTTGAATGAGAATGACTAATTACAACAATTAAGAGTAATAGATGCATTTAACTGCAGAAAATAAGAATCTGTCGACACGTTCCTAGTTAATAGTACCAATATGGTAGAAGTGTCCGTGATTGTCCCTGATTTGTCATAGCCCTGTCCCTGTCACTGTAGAAACTATTCCCAGAGTATCACAGAGGTCCATACACATATGTACACCAACTAACTGTGACATTTGTTGACAGGACTATTGCATACCTGTAATGAATTTATAACTGATGTCCAGAATAATATTAATCATATATATAAATGAATGAAATAGTCAAATGTGAAGGGAAACACGTGACCCCCCCCCCCACCCTGTATTATGTAGTGGAACCACTCCCTGCCCTATATTATGTAGTGCCTACCTGAGAATGTGGTCAGAGGTGCCCAAACACCTGCTTCTGTAAACACAGGTAGAATGTTAAAATCTGGACTAACTCTGTCCATGTGCTACGTCTGATATTTGAACAGGTACAGGGCAGTTCTAGTCACCAATCGGACAAGCTTAAACCCGGGCCAGCACATGAACACACTGACAGTCAACCACGCGTATGCGTG